>NC_058130.1:116787669-116837308 GCF_016433145.1 Gracilinanus agilis | reverse complement strand
AGATATATAAATATATATGTATGTATGTATGTATGTATGTATATATGTATATATGTATATATGTATATAAAGTATATCTTTAAAACCATGTGACTTTTTAGCCATCAGTGAATTATTTTGAATGTGCCATTAAAGAATTTTTAATTAAAAATAGCCAAAGATCTTGATATTTGCCTAAATATGCATAATTTTTTTAAAAAAGGACATATAAGCTTCTGGGTTAAGATGGCTACAGAGTAGTTGCAGAACTTTTACCCTCCCCACCAATGACCTGTACAACACCTCAAAAGAACAAAAAGGCCACATTCAGATGAGCTAATGGACTCCACAATAGGGTGCACCATTGAAGGTACATGGGATTGGACATTTCTACGCTATAGGGGGGTAATTACCTCTCACCAAACCACGAGCTGATCAAACTCTCCCCAACCCCACTTATGGGGCAGGATTCATAGCTAGAGCCCTAGAATTAAAGTAGTAGGGTACAAACTCTAAGTTTTTGGCAGTGGATTAAGAGGACCCCTTAGAGCAGCTAGACCTGAAACCCCAAGAGGTTGAAGAATGTGCAACTTAGGCACGGAGAAGGGAGTGGGGCTGGGGCAGCATACAATGGAAACCCCATGCAGACTCAAAAAGTAGCCTCAAGCAAAAACCTCTCCCTACCTCCATATACAGAGAGACTGCCCTCTTCACCCAGACATCTGAGGGAAGCAAGAAACAGCAGAGTAATGGCTAGCAATGCTCAAGAAAAACCAGACAACAAAAGAAATAAGCTAGATCCATTGAGGTAAGAAATTCTATCTTACACTACAGGGAAAAATCAGAAGGGAAAAACCAAAGGGGGGAGTGAGGCAGGGACTACAAGAAGGGAGGGAAAGAGAGAGGAGAGGGAATCTAATTGACTCTAAAAAATTAGAGGAACAAAAAGGGAGGGAAGGAAAGTGAATTAAAATAAGTATGGAAATTAGGGGGACTGATTAAAATGAAATAGCATAGGAAGAAGGGGTAGAACTAGGAGAGGATACCAAAATGTTTGTGAATACACAACTGATACTTATAACTCTGAATGTGAATGGGATGAACTCTCCCATAAAATAGAAGCAAATAGCAGAGTGGATTAGAAACCAAAAGCTTACCATATGTTGTCAACAAGAAACAAACACAAGGCAGATAGACACACACAGGGTGAAGGTGAAAGGATGGAGAAAAAGCTAATGGGCTTCAACTGAGAAAAAGAAAGCAGGAGTTGCAATCTTGATAACTGATAAAGCCAAAGTAAAAATAGATCTGATCAAAAGAGATAGGGAAGGTAATTACATACTGATAAAAGGCAGTATAGACTAATGAAGAAATATCAGTACTTAATATGTATGCACCAAATGGTATAGCATCCAGATTCCTAAAGGAGAAACTGGCAGAGTTCAAGGAGGAAAAAGATAGTAAAACAATACTAGTAGGAGACCTGAACCTTCCCCTATCAGATCTAAATGGATCAAACCAAAAAAATAAATAAGAAAGAGATAAGAGAGGTGAATGAAATCCTTGAAAAATTAGAGTTAATAGATATGTGGAGAAAAATGAATAGGGACCAAAAGGAATACACTTTCTTTTCAGCAGCACATGGTACATTATCAAAATTGACAATGCACTAGGACATAGAAATATGGCAAATGCAAAAGAGCAGAAATAATAAATGCAATCTTTTCAGATCATAATATAATAAAATAATTATTAGTAAGGGCATATGGAAAGGCAATTCTAAAATTAATTGGAAATGGAATAATATGATCCTCCAAAATGAGTTAATTAAAGAACAAATCATAGAAACAATGATCAATTTCATTGAAGAGAACAACAATGATGAGACATCCTACCAAAACCTGTTAGATACAGCTAAAGCAGTACTTAGGGGGAAAATTATATCTTTGAGTGTGCATTTATTAACAGATTATGGAGGGCAGAGGTCAATGAACTGGATATGCAAATCAAAAAACTGGAAAGCAAACAAATTAAAAATCCCCAGATGAAAACTAAATTAGAGATTATAAAAATTAAAGGAGAAATTAATAAAATAAAAATAAAAGAACTATTGAATTAATAAATAAGACCAGAAGCTGGTACTTTGAAAAAAAACAAATAAAATTGATAAAATACTGGTCAATCTAATAAAAAAAAGGAAAGAAGAAAACCAAATTAACAGTATCAAAGATGAAAAGGGAAACCTTACCTCCAATGAAGAGGAAATAAAGGCAATCACTAAAAACTATTTTGCTCAATTATATGGCAATAAATATAGAAATCTAGGTGACATGGATAAATATTTACAAAAATACAAATTGCCTAGATTAATAGCAGAAGAAATAGAATACTTAAATAATCCCATATCAGAAAAAGAAACTTAACAAAACATCAAAGAACTCCCTAAGAAAAAAATCCTCAGAACCAGATTGATTCACAAATGAATTCTATCAAACCTTAAAAGAACAACTAATTCCAATACTGTACAAATTATTTGACATAATAAGCAAAGAAGGAATTCTACCAAATTCCTTTTATAACACAAATATGGTACTGATCCCAAAGCCAGGTAGATCAAAAACAGAGAAAGAAAACTACAGACAAATCTTCTTAATGAATATAGATGCAAAAATCATAAATAGAATACTAGCAAAAAGACTCCAGCAAGTGATCATGAGGGTTATCCATCATGATCAGGTGGGATTTATACCAGGAATCCAAGAATGGTTCAATATTAGGAAAGCCATCTACATAATTGACCATATCAACAAACTAATGAATTAAAATCACATAATTATGCCAACAGATGCTGAAAAAACCTTTGACAAACTATAACACCCATTCCTACTGAAAACACTAGAACATATAGGAATAGAAGGGCCTTTCCTAAAAATAATAAACAGTATATATAAAACCATCAACAAGCATCATATGCAATGGGGATCTTATTGGAAATGGCCTTTCCAATAAGATCAGGAGTGAAACACGGATACCCATTATCTCCTGTATTATTTAACATTGTACTAGAAACACTAGTAGTAGCAATTAGAGAAGAAAAAGAAATTGAGGGTATTAAAATAGGCAATGAGGAGACTAAGCTATCACTCTTTGCAGATGATATGATGGTCAACTTAAAAAATCCTAGAGAATCAACTAAAAAGCTAGTAGAATTAATCAACAACTTTAGCAAAGTGGCAGGATATAAAATAAATACACATAAATCATCAGCATTTCTATATATTTCAAACACATCACAGCAGCAAGAGGTAGAAAGAGAAACACCATTTAAAATCCCCTCAGGCAATATAACATTCTTAGGAATGTATCTACCAAAACAAACATAGGAATTATACAAACACAACTACAAAACACTTTCCAAACAATTAAAACTAGATCTAAACAATTGGAAAAACATTGACTGCTCATGGGAAGGACAAGGTAACATAAAAAAAATGACCTTTCTACCCAAATTAATTTACTTATTTCGTGCCATACCTATCAAATTACCAAAAAAACTTTTTTACTGAATTAGAAAAAACTATAACAAAGTTCATTTGGAAGAACAAAAGATTAAGAATATCAAGGGAAATAAAGAAAAAAAAACATGAAGGAAGGTGGCCTAGCAGTACCACATATTAAGCTATACTATGGAGCGGAGGTCATCAAAACAATGTATTACTGGCTAAGAGGCAGAAGGGAGGAGCACTGGAATAGACTTGGGTTATGTAAGTGATGTCAGCAAAACAGTGTATGATGAACCCAAAGAGCCCAACTTTTGGGACAAAAATCCACTATTTGACAAAAACTGCTAGGAAAATTTGAAAACAATATGGAAGAGATTAGGTTTAGATCAACATCTCACACCCTATACCAAGATAAATTCAGAATGGGTGAATGACTTGAATATAAAGAAGGAAAATATAAGTAAATTAGTTGAAAACAAAATAGTATACTTGTCAGATCTTTGGGAAAGGAATGATTTTAAAACCAAGCAAGAGTTAGAAAAAATTACAAAATGTAAAATAAATAATTTTCATTACATTAAATTAAAAAGCTTTTGTACAAACAAAATTAATGTAACCAAAATTAGAAGGGAATCAACAAATTAGGAAAAAATCTTTATAACAAAAACAAACTCTAACAAAGGTCTAATTACTCAAATTTATAAGAATCTAAAAAAATTGTACAAAAAATAAAGCCATTCCCCAATTGATAAATGGGCAAGGAACATGAATAGGCAATTTTGAGATAAAGAAATCAAAACTATCAATAAGCACATGAGAAAATGTTCTAAATCTCTTATAATTAGAGAAATGGAAATCAAAACAGCTCTGAGGTACCAAGTCACACCTAGCAGATTAGCTAAATGACAGCAAAGGAAAGTGGTGAATGTTGGAGGGATGTGGCAAAATTGGGACATTAATGCATTGCTGGTGGAGTTATGAATTGATTACAACCATTCTGGGTGATAATTTGGAACTATGCCCAAAGGATTTAAAAGACTATCTTCCTTTTGATACAGCCATAGCACTGCTTGGTTAGGAAAGCCATCTACATAATACATAAGAGAAAATAAGGGAAAAGACTTGCACAAAAATATTTATAGCTGTGCTCTTTGTGGTGGCAAAAAATTGGAAAATGAGGGAATGTCCTTTGATTGGGGAATGGCTGAACATATTGTGGTATCTGCTGGTGATGGAATACTATTGTGCTCAAAGGAATAATGAACTGGAGGAATTCCATGTGAACTGGAATGACCTCCAGGAATTGAGTAGAGTGAAAGGAGTAGATCCAGGAGAACATTGTACACAGAGACTGATACACTGTGGTACAAACGAACATAACGGATTTCTCTACTAGTGCAATGCAGTGATGCAGAGCAATGTTGAGGGTCTTATGAGAAGGAAAACTAGCCACATTCAGAGGAAGAATTGTGGGAGTAGAAACAGAGGAAAAACAACTGCTTGAACATGTGGGCTGATAGGGATATTATTGGGGATATTAACACTAAATGATAACTCTAGTCCTACTATGAATAATACGGAAGTAAGTCTTGATCAATGATACATGTAAAACCCAGTGGAATTGTGTGTTGACTATGGGAGGTGGGGGTGTTTGGGGGAGAGGGAAAGAACTTGAAACATGTAACTATGGGAAAATATTCATAATAGAAAATTTTAAATAAAAGAAAGATAAAGGAGCCTCAGTTTAGTTGCATTTTGCCCTAAATCCCTAGTGGACCACAATAAAATCATTTGAAGAGATTAATTTATAACATTGCTGTATTTATAGAAACATAAAAACTATATAAAAATATTAAATGAACAAGCCGCTTTTGATACATTTAAATTCTCTTACTGGAAGCTTTTCAACTTCTTTTTATGGCCTGAATTAAAGCTGATAGCCTCAGAAATAGTGGTGGGAAGTTAGATATTTCCTGGAAGTCAATAAATATTATCCAGAAGTTGCCTTGATGTTGACAGGGAAACATAATTTTACATGATTTTTCAGTCAAACAAAATTAAGAATCTATAATGGCTGACTGCTTGAGATGCATCAGACCAACCATTTGGACTAAAATCTCAAAATTAAAATAAAAGTTAATCTGATGGGTTTCTAGTGTTTTTTTTTTCTTTTTTTCTGAAGAACAGATACAGCTAACAAAATTACTGCATGAATAAAACCAGTTTTTCCCAGAACGTTATCATGCTTGACACCATCTCTAAGGAACCCTTACCAAGGCTCAGATGCATAAAATGTCTACATGAACAACTACATTGGAATGGACCATAAAATTTAGTTCATTCTACAGAATTCTTTAATAGGGACCTTGAGGAGAGAGAAAATGTTATTAACGGGGATCCCAAAATAATCCTAAAGAATGTGAAAATTAGAGGAAGAATTCTGAGAATCAGACGTAAGAAAGGAGTGTGTTCTAGGTCTGAGTACAAAGGCACATTAGTGGGAAATGGAATTCAGAGTTTGAGGAACAGCAGTTTACCAATTTGACTGGACCATACAGTATATAAAGGAAAAGAATATGAAGTAAACTGAACTATAAAGAAAGGATGTATGGAAAGAATGCAAAACCTAGAGAGGCTGTAATCTTATTCTGGCAAAGGAAATCACTGAAGCTTCTTGAGTATGAAAATGAAATGTTAAGTTTTATACATTAAGAAAGCCATTTTGCTCATTAATGCATGAATTGATGACTGGGGATCCTGAAAGCAGATAAATCAATTATGTGATTATTAAAACTCTAAAATAAGACCAGGTGATGGGAACTGTTGCTATGAAAATGGAGAGAAGGGAATGATGAGATAGTATCACAGTGTTAAAATTAGATTTAGTAAGTTAAATATTATGTCCTAATCCCAGATCCAATTCTTAGCTTTACCCACTGTCTTCCTCAGTTATATTGTAAGTTTCCTACTGGGAGACACTCTTTCTTTTTGCTTGTATTTTTTCTCAGTACTTATTACAATGCCTGGCACATAATAAGGGCTTAATAAATACAAATTAAAGAATCTGCATTTCTTTCCTTTGTCTCTCCTAAAGTCCTATCAGAACTAAATATATGAATCAGTCAGGTAGGCTGCTGCTTGGAATACACTTACAAACCACATTTTCAATATTTTATGTTAATGAATCTAAGATCTTGTTAGTATAGGTACTCCTTTCATTTTGTGCCAATCTCAACCTGATCCACACTATCTCTTTCTGTGCAACTCTAGCTATGTGTACTTTCCATACATCCTCTCTAGAAGCCCTTATCAGTAGGGTGAAAGCCCTCATCCTGTTGTTTTAACATCACTTGAATACAACTGTAAATCTTGGGCTTTCAATCTATTATGCCTCACTCTTAGTGTATGACTAATCCTTTTTCTTGTCAGATTTGTTATTTAGAACATCTCTCATTTCAATTCTGGCATAATGGGTATTTTTGGTAACATGGGCCATCCTTACTTTTTTAATTAAATGTGAATATTTTTCCCCATCCCAGTACTGAATATATTTGTTTATTTTTTTATTTTTCCAGATCACATGTCTATACGATTTCTATTATTGATTTTTCTGACATTTTGCTATCCATGTTCTCTCCCTCCCTTCCACCACTCTAACCTCTCCAAAAAGGCAGGTAATATATAGGTTGTACACATATTATCATATAACACATGTTTTCTTGTTCATCATGTGAAATAAAATATATATTGCTTACACTAGACAAAAATTCATGAAGTAAATTAAAGGAAGAATGATATGTATTTAAATCTGCTTTCAGACTCTCTGCTCTTTCTGTGGTGGTGGGATATCCTTGTTCATCATTTGTTCTTTGGAATTGCCATGAATCCTTGCCTTATTGTTAATAGTTGTACCATTCACAGTTGATTATCATATATTACTGTTGTTACTGTGTACAATGTTCTCCTGGTTCTTCTACCTTCACTTCACATCACTTCATACAAGCCTAGTTTGGGAGGATCTTTTTTTTGTGATCATCTTCTTTATCATTTCTTATGGTGTAATAGTATTCCATTATCATCATATATTACAACTTATTCAGTCATTCACCAATGATGGGTATTCCTTCAGTTTCAATTTCTTTGCCAGCATCTATAGCAAGAACTGCTATAAATATTTTAGAATAGACAGTTTCTTTCCCTTTTTCCTTGATCACTTTAAGAAATAAAACTAATAGTGGCCTGACTGAGTCAAAAAGTATTCATGGTTTTATAACTCTTGGAGTATAATTTCATATTGCTCTACAAAATGGATGGATCAGTTCACAGTTCCACCAAGAGTGTATTAGTTCATAGTTCTACCAACAGTGTGTGTGTGTCGCTATTTTTCCACATCCCCTCCAACATTTATCATTTTAACCAATCTGATAGATATTACATGATATCTCAGAATTATTTTGATTTGTATTTCTCTCTAAACAGTGCTAGAAAGGACTCCACAGCATGGAGTTATTGATTTTTAATAAATCAAGTCACAAGATTGAAAGCCTCCAGTGGAGGCTAACACCAAGGGAGTGAAATTGTCAAATCTTATCAGTATAGTAAAGTTGAGTTTTGCACTTGAAGTCAAAAAGTTCAGTTGTTGTTCAATCATGTCTAACTTTTTATGACTCCCTTTGGGTTTTCTTGTCAAAGAAACTGGAATGGTTGGCTGTATTCTTCTCCAGCTCATTTTACCAATGAGGAAACTGAAGCAAGTAGGGTTAATTCACTTGTTCAGGATAACACAAACAAGACCTAGTCTCTCAAACAAGACCTAGTTTTTATTTTTATTTTTTTAAACCCTTACCTTCCATCTTGGAGTCAATACTGTGTATTGGCTCCAAGGCAGAACAGTGGTAAGGGTAGACAATGGGGTTCAAGTGACTTGCCCAGGGTCACACAGTTGGGAAGTGTCTGAGGCCAGATTTGAACCTAGGACCTCCCGTCTCTAGGCCTGACTCTCAATCCACTGAGCTACCCAGCTGCCCCTCAAGACCTAGTTTTTAATGAATGTTCCGTCACTGTGAACATGGACCATTCATTACATCTTTCTAAGTGTCAGTCTTGTCATTTTTGGAATGGGAATAATAACATTTGAGTTGTTTAACTCATAGGCAAGTTGTGGACATATCAATTAATTTATTCAAACATGCAATGACTGATGGCCTATTTTTTTTTTGGTGGTGTTGTTGCTATTTGTTTGTTTTTTTCATTGAGTAAATCCATTTACCAAAACAGATACCAAATAGAAACCAAAGTTACACAAATTAGATTGCACTAGAAAATACACAAAGTAAATGAGTTGTCTTATTGGGCATCCCTTCAGTTTCCAGTTATTTGCCACCACAAAAATAGCTGCTATAAAATTTGTACAAGTAGGTCCTTTTCTCCTATATTTGATTTATTTTATATACAGCTAAAGTAGTGGTATTGATGGGACAAAGGATATGTACAGTTTTTTGTTCCTTTGGGCGTGGCTCCAGATTGTTATCAAGAATGATTGTGGCAGCTCCATCAACCATGTATTAGAGTCCAAGTTTTGCCACATCCCTTTCAAAATTTGTCATTTCTATTTTGGGGGCATATTAGCCACTCATAGATATAAAGTGGTTCCTCAGAGCAGTTTTAATTTGCATTTCTCTAATTAATAGTGATTTTGGAGGATTTTTTTTATATGACTAAAAATTAGATTTAATTTCTTTGTCTGAGAATTGCCTGTTCATATCCTTTGACCATTTGTCAATTGGAGAATAACAGTCTACTTTGGAATAAGGACTGAGGATGTATTCTATCTCAGGAGAAAAATACATAGAAAATAAATTTTAAAATATAAAGACATGACCCATACTTGACCCATCCATCCCTACTAACTATAGTCCCATATGTTTCCTGATTTCTGTGTCTAAACTTCATTGGAAAAATTATAGTAATAGGTACCTCCATCTCCTTTTTTCTCACTCTCTTTCTAATTCTCTGACTTCCAACCTCATTGTCAACCCAAACTGCTTACTCCAGAGTTACTAATCATCTCTTAATTGCCCAATTGAATGGCTATTTCTTAATACTTGCCCTTCTTGATGTCTCTGAAACCTTTGATACTAATGATTTTGATATCTCTTTTTGATATTTTCTTTTCTCTAGGTGAAAATACTCATGAAAATACTCTCTTTTTAATTCTCGTCTTATCTATCTGACCACCCCTTTTCAGTCTACTTACTGGCTCTTCATTTAGGTCATGCCAGTGTTCCATTGGATTCTTTCCTAGATCCTCTTTTCTTCTCTCTTTATACCATTTTTATGACTGAAATGATAGGATAATAATCAGTGTTTATTTACTAGGCTCACATGTTACAGGGTAAGACTGAGGTTCTGACCCTAAGGGATCAGTTTCTCATTCAGGCTCTTTATTCCATCTCTGGAGTTTTACTCTGGAGAAAATCAGGATAAAGTTTAGGAGTGACTTGTATTTGAGTTTTCCCAAAAGTAGAGGATAGAGCCCCCAATACCTGACTGGGCACTCAACATACAATATGAACATTGTGTATGGAGCAACCATTATTTTATTTAATCCAGCAAATATAGAAAATATAAATGGAAGACGGGAAGGGAGAGGGAGGAAATAGTACAACTAACATGAGTAGGCCTACTACAAATTTGCCATTGTGAAGTTGGGATTACCTTTCCCCTGCCCACTTTTAGATTTAATCACCAGAAGTATATATACCCCCACATTTCCTTAAGTGAGGGGAGGTCTACAACCCACATTGGGTAACAACTCAGAAACAACTGACTGCATACTGGGCAGTCCTAAGGGAATTCTAAAGCTGTGATTGGTCCATGTAAAGTGGAAGGAAGGCTCAGAAAGTGATGCGAAAAAAGGTCTTTCAAAGTAGTTGCAACTTACTTTAACCAGCTCTTTCTTCTTCAAACCTGGCCTTGGAGGAGCTTCAGCTTGGGACTTTGGATTGCTCTTGAATCTTCCTTTAGGACTACCACGTGGGTGAGTGAAAAGGCTGACTCCTGGAAGGACTAGTGTCAGGAGAGACCCCCTCCGCCATCTTGAAGGAAGAGACTGCGTGGCAGGAATCCTTGCTTAATTTATCCCTAGGCTCTCTGACTGGAGCTTCTGGAGCCCTGCCTGAGTAAAGCCAGGCCCAAAGCAAATATTCTAATTAAGCTATATTTCTTACTCTGCCCTCTTTCTCCTTTCTCTACTTTCACTCTTTCCCTCTATTTCATAAGTAAACTGCTATAAAAGTCATTTTGACTTGAGATATATTAATTTTGGCAACCACACTCATATATTTAGTCCCACCTTATTTTTTAACCCTTATACTCTATAGTCACAAATGGATGATTTTTCAGAAGACTTCAACTCAAGTTTAATAAGAAAACAGAGTTCATTATTTATACCTCTACTTCTAAAAATGACATCATTCCTCATGATCTCTTCCATTTTTCTCCATTTTCTGATGAAGTGATAACTCTTCTTCTACCCAAGAGTAACCATCTTTATGAACTCTTGATATGCTCTTTAGTTTTCTCCAGAAGATTTCCCCTGACTCTGCCTCTCTCTCTCTTTCTCTCTGTTTCTGTCTCTTTCTCTTCTTCTTTTCCTCCTTTCCTCCCTCCTCTTCTCTATCTCTTACTGGTATATTCTTTATCTTGCCCCATGACTGGTGTGTATCCTAGTGCTCTATCCTGGATCCTCTTCTATTCTCTTGGTATATTCTCTCACTTGAGAGCCTCATCATATACCATGAGTTTAACCATCATACTATATATATTTATCTTTTCTTCTGAATTGCAGTGACTCTTCTCTATTTGCCTATTGAAACTTTTCAACTAGGTATCCTCTAGACATCTGAAATTCTGAATATTCAAAATTTATCTTTATTATATTTCCCTCCAAATCCTTATCATTTCTGAACTTCTCTTTCTGTTAAGAATATCACTTTCTTTTCAGTTACTCATGTTCATATCCTTAGCATTACCTTGGTCTCCTTGGTTTCTATCACCCTACATATCTGTTTAATTGCCAGTTATAGTCATTTTCTTCACCACAGTATATTTACCCTGTTGTTCTACTCATAAAAACATGAGCTGAGTTGAAGTCCCTGGAACTCCTTATCTCAACTACTGCAATAGGTTCCTAAAAGACCTCCTAGCCAAGTCTCTCCCATGTCTAATCTCTCACCTATGTAGATTTCAATTTATGTTTCCTGAATTATTGTTTTCAACACATCATTCCCCTACTCAATAAACAATATAAATAATAAATTCAGTGAACTCTAGTGGTTCCCTCTTCCCTCTATAAACAAACATAATTTTAGTTTAATTTTGAAAGTCCTTCAAAAGCAAGGACTTTAGCCTGATTTTCAAATTTGTTGCATATTACTCCTTTCCATATACTCAACAATCCTCCAAAGAAGCAGTCCAAAGCCAAGATCCAAAAGTGAAGGTGAAGTCTAAGCCAAAGATCCAAAACAAAGCTCCCAATTGAGGATCCAAGCCAAAGAGCCCCTAGAAAGTTCAAGACTTTTTATGGTCCTTTTTCCATGTCACTTCCTGTTCCTTCCTCCACTTTATGAGAACCAATTGCAGTCTTTCAATTTGCCTAGTACTGCCCAAGGGGTGGTCAATGGCCTGTGGAGTTGTCACCCACTTTAGCACTTGACTTGTGAACTCTCTTACTTAGTGTTGTTTTGAGGGTTTATTTAGTAATTAATTTAGTAATAGTGTTGGACCTAGCAGGAAGGGCTGGAGCATTCCAAGATGGAATGAAGGAGCAGGAAGTAGGCTCGTGCTCTGAGAGAGACTCCATTAGTGGTTGGACATAACAGTTGCTAACCCTTGGAGATCTCAGAGTTAGGGGAAAACTGCATCCTGATTCCCTGGGATCCTGAGAGGTGAAGGCTTTCACCAAGTGGACAACACCCGCAGAGCTGCTCCAAGTGGGGAAGTGGTTTGAGATCTGGTGGACAGCATTTCAAACTCATTCTCCCTACCTGGGTACCTTGAATCACCTGGTGGAGTTGGCTTTTGGCATTCAGTGACCATCTTTGTTTTTTTTGTTGTTGTTGTTTGTTTGTTTGTGTTTTTTTTTTGTTTGTTTGTTTTTACCGTGAGATTACCATGAGACCCCAATTGACCTTTTGCTGTGCTGACCAAACCTGGCTGAAACCAGGTTTGAAGGAGCCTTCCCTGTGACTCCAGTACTGCTCCTTTGGGCCCTGCCTGGCTGAGGTTAATTAGGATAGAGTAGTTAAGTCCTTCCCTGCCCCCTGTGTTTTGCCCTTAGGTTTCAAGTGTAGAAATCCCCTAACCCATCCTTTATTTAGTTTCCCTCAAATAAACTGCATAAACTTTACCTTTGCCTGCTGGTTCCATAGACCCTGGCCTAGGGTGAGCTGGGTGTTGGTTAGGCCAACTGCCATTCTTGTGTCTGATAAAACAGTAGACCTTGGTCTCCTTATCCTGGTTGGTCCTGTCTCTCCTTCAACCCAGTGTGTACCCACAAACCATTTAGGTTATATTTTAATAATAATTAACATCCCTGGTGCTTCACCATTACAGTGGTAAGAAGGGGTGTTTAAGTTTTTGATTGATTAATTTAAAAGTTGCTGATTGATAGACAAAGAAAGTTTGATTCACTCTTCACAGAGGGAAAATAATATTTCATGTTTTGTCTTCAGCATCTAGATGAGCTCGATACTTATACATAGCAGGTACTTAATAAATGCTTACTGTTGGATAGCCTATGAATTCATGTACCCAAGATCTCATGAACTGAAACACATAGGACTCAGTTTGCCCAGTATACTCCACCTGTAATTAAAAAGTCTTATGGGGGAGATTCCATTCAGCTCGTATTTAAACCATCAGAATAGTGCGATGCCACAAGTTTCACTATTTTAAGAAAAATATTTTAATCCCTTATTATTGACATAAATTCTATGTCATTTGTTATCATGACTTTTATCTTAGAGGAAGAGGTTGTTTCCAGTTAAATGGGAACAAAACAATCCAATGAGATTGTAATAGGGTAAATAATAGGGAATTTCCCTACTAGTGACAAAGCACTCCTGTTACATATGAACCTAAAATGTAAAGTAACTTCATATTTGTCAATATGTTAAAATAATTAATTAAGAATTAGCAGGGGGCAGCTGGGTAGCTCAGTGGATTGAGAGCCAGGCCTAGAGACGGGAGGTCCTAGGTTCAAATCTGACCTCAGACACTTCCCAGCTGTGTGACCCTGGGCAAGTCACTTGACCCCCATTGCCTACCCTTACCACTCTTCTGCCTTGGAGCCAATACTTAGTATTGGCTCCAAGACAGAAGGTAAGGGTTTAAAAAAAAAGAATTAGCAATGTCAACTTAACATGTGACTAATAAAACCTGAATTTTTTATTAAGTGATTCCTCAGGTTGTCAATACATTCCTATTCTATCAGCTTGGTTAAAAGAATTTTCTGTAAAAATATTTATTATAAAGGCACACAGTTTTTTCTTGAACACTTTTGGATCAAAAAACATCTCTTCTTTTCTAACTACAACAACTATGTTTAAACTGGAAAATAACAACAGCTGCAGGAACAAAGGCTTAAAAATAAATCATTGCGTTACTTGAATGTAAGTAAAGTAGAAATATAGTCATGATAATTTAAAAATCCATAGTACAATAACAGAAAGTCTTTTAAACTTGCATTGGTAGGATTTAGACTCTCTAAAATGAGCAGGTAAGAATGTATATTATAGATGAATAAGAGATAAAATTGAATTCAATACCTGTTCATTTTGGGGCTGTTTTTTGTCTCAATAGTAAGCCTGATAAGCCACTTTTCTCTTTTGGAAATGCCTTTTTTTTAATGTGATAGAGAATAGATAATAATACTGTGCCATCTCCAGACCCCACTGTTTTCTAAGCTGGTCAGTCTCATTAGAGCAAGGGACCATGATGGCAAGTCTCAGGGGGTATTTATGTGACACCAAAGAACTCGACATGACAGGCCTTCAACTCCAGATTCGACCAAGGGTCTCCCTCAAACGCCGTTTTCTTCTTTTTGCAGCATTTATTCGCAGTTGACCCTATGTTTTAGATGGTGCATAAGTGCCAGTATTTCAGGCATCCTGGGGACTTGAATAGCTGGTATAATGCTTGTGCTGAAAGATGAAAAATAGAAGAATTTTGTTGAACCTATAAAAAGGATGACATTTTGCCTGGCCCTGAGCTTTACTGTTCAAAATTGTCCTTTTTCAGCTTGCAGTTCTTTGATTTGTGAGATAGAGAGTATCATATCTTGGCAATTACTGAATCATAAAAGATCTCTGCCTCTTCCCAGCTCATTTTATTTAAAAGGAAAAGAAAATCTCTTTATCTGATCTACTGCATTGTCTTTATTTTCCTTTATTTTACATTTCTGAAATTCATTTTATTAAAGTTTGAGGGAAACACATGTGGACATTAACTTAAAAAAAAAATTCAATTTGCTCCAAGGTGATGTATTCAGGATGTTAAGAGTTGAAGTGAATGTCAGGGGAATTGGATATGTAACAGTATTTTCTTTGATGGGCAGCCTTGTGGAAGGGCTAGCCCTGGTTCTACTGCTTACTAAAGTGCATCACAGTCTGGTACAAGCAATAGGAAGTGTTGGATAATTCAGGGAAGCAAGCCAACTGCCACTAAGGTCTTGGTGATTCCAGGATGAGAGTGAGAGCTCAGGAAGAGCTGCATTCAATATTTCTGGGGATTTATAGCACCCCGGAAATGAAAGTCTGTGATGTGGCCATACTCTAGAGATTCATCTCCGTCAAATAGTGAGGGGGAAAATTCTACATAGTCTGACTCCCATTTAATCCCATAAATAATTAAGTGCTAGCTGCATGCAAATCAATGTTAGACACTAACAGAGATACAAAGATAAAACTAACATAGTCCCTACTTGCAAATAGGATACACTAACAAAGGAGATAAAACTCCTAAAGAAGTAGTTATAATATGAAAGAGAACATGGTAAATACATAAAATACCTTTGAAGTACTATAAGAGACCTTCTCTGTCTTTGAGAGAGAGGATATTTCATTTCAATGATCCTTAGGGCTCACTCAAGACAAAATTAACCAGACACTCTATGGAGGTTGTCTCAGAATGAAATGGAAATGAAAATATATAAAGTTTATAGACACTCACTTTAATTGATTCCATAGCTTCTCTGGCATTAAACATATAGAACTCATAATCATTTATAATCAAATCAACTCTACCATTTCTGATGAAGAGATACACTTAATTGCTCTGCTATTCTAATCACTATTTTTGAATTCCTCTCCAAAATATTCAACTCTGACCACTACTCCTTTATGTATGCTGTCTTCCCCTATTACAATTTAAGTTCCTTGAGGACAGGGAATGTTTTGCTTACTTGGAATTTTATATTTATATTTACAAATCCAGCAATTAGCAAACAACCTGACAAATGGTTAAAACATGTATTTAATAAATGTTTTTTAATTCATTCATTTATATGAAATCTTAAGGTAGCTAAGAGTCTATAAAGGAAGAAAGAATAGAGAAAAGATGAATTAAAACAGAGCCATGGGATAAAGCCAAAGTTAAGGTGAACAAATAAATGTTGCTGAGAAAGAATGATCAAGGGGGCAGCTGGGTAGCTCAGTGGATTGAGAGCCAGGCCTAGAGACGGGAAGTCCTGGGTTCAAATCCGGCCTCAGACACTTCCCAGCTGTGTGACCCTGGGCAAGTCACTTGACCCCCATTGCCTACCCTTACCACTCTTCCATCTATGAGTTAATACACAGAAGTTAAGGGAATTTAAAAAATTAAAAAAAAAAAAGAATGATCAAGCACTTAGAAGAACTAAAACATAGCAGTGTCATGAAATCCTTTGGAAGACAAACCATGCAAGAAGGCAACCATAAGTATAAAGTATTGAAGATAAGTTAAGAAGAAAGACAAAAAATGGCCATCAAATGTGGCAATTAAGAGACCATTGGCATATTTGAAAAGATTCTGTCAATCAACAAGCGTTAATTAGGTGCCTGCTATGGGTTAGGCACTGCACTAAACACTACGGATAAAAATAAGGGAAAAGAAACATTCCTTGGGTCAAGGAACTATCACAGGGTAATGGAGACAATGTACAAACAATCAATGAACAAGATATATACAGAATAAATTGGAGAAAATCAACAGAAGAAAGGTATTTAGGGGATTTAGAAATTTTTTTGGAGAGCATAGAATTTTAGCTGAGACTTGAAGGAAACCAAGAGAGCAAGGACATGGTGATGAAGAAGGAACAAATTACAGGCCTGAGAAATGATGAAAATTCCCAGTCAGGAGATGGGACATGTTATGCAAGGAATAGTAAGGATTCCAGTGTCGTTTGTTGGATCCTCAACTGAAACAAAAGAAAGGAGAAAGGAAGATATAAAAAGAATAGAAAAGTAGTAGATGGTCAAATTGTAAAGGACTTTGAGGCCTTATTTTATATCTGATCCTGGAAGTCATAGAGAAATTTTGGAGTTTGTTGAGCAGGAGGTAACATGGTCAGATCTGAGTTATAGGAACATCATTTTGACAGCTGAGTAGAGGATGGATTGTAGTGGAGAAAGAATTGAGGCAATAAGATTGATCAAAAGGTCTATTGAAAGAGTCCAGGTGTTAGGTGATCCAGATCTATACATGGATGGTAGCAAGTGAAAAGGAGGCAGTGAGAAGGTAGTGACTATAGAAAGGGGCACATATAAAAAATGTTATGAGGGTAGAATAAACCAGGCATAGAAACAAATCCGATCAACTTAAAAGTAAGGTTAATTACCCTAGGAAGTGGGGGGGGTATCTTGAGGGTTCAGTCTTTCCATATCTACGTACAATGGCTAACTCCATTCATTTTGCCATTTCTGAATGGCAAATCTGAAAATTTCTGAAAGCCTACCATCATGATTCCATTTAAGGTTTTCTTCACAGAAATATTAGAAAAATTTGCCATTTCTTTTAATTTTACATTTTAAAGAAGAGGAAAATAAGGCAAATAGGGTTAAATGAATTTCCCAGGATCACATAACTAGGAAGCAACTGAGACCAGGCAAGCAAGGAAAATGAGTCTTCCTGACAGCATTAATAAAATGAATGATTATCTGTAAGATCTCTGAGGTTCATTTTAGCACTAACAAATCCAATGCAACCAAAATTAGAAGGGAAACGATAGGGAAAATATTTTTATATGTGACTCTGACAAAGGCTCATTTCTCAAATATATAGGGAACTAAATCAAATTTTAAGAATACTAGTCATTCCCCAATTGACAAATGGCCAAATGATATTAGTAATCCATTTTCAAATGAAGAAATTAAGACCATTTTCAGTCATATGAAAAAAATCTTTCAAGTCACTATTTATTAGAGAAATGCAAGTTAAAATACCTCCAAGATACCCTTCACTACTACTAGACTAGCTAAACTGACCGAAAAAGGAATATGATAAATGTTGAAGGAAATGTGGAAAAATTGGGACACTGATACACTGTTGGTGGAGCTAGAAATAATATAACCATTCTGGAGAGCAATTTGGAACCATACCCAAAAGGTGATAAAACTGTGCACACCATTTGATCTAGCAATAACAATGTTATGTCTATATCCCAAAGAAATCAAACATAGGGGAAAAGAATCTACTTGTATGAATATATTTATAGCAGATCTTTTTGTGGTGGCAAACAATTAGAAACTGAAAGGATGTCTATCAAGCTGAGACATATGATTGTAACGAAATATTATTAGGCAATAAGAAATGATGTTTGGATCGAAGATAGGGGAATAGAAGCAGGGAAAGCTCAAACCGTCCTGAGAACTCTAACCAACCTTAAATTAACACTTGTTATTGTCAAAAGCTAAAGCTTGTATTTGATAAGCTAAAGCTGTTATAACTATAAATGATCTAATGTTGGTATTGAAAATTCATAGTCAAATGGTAATGACCAGCTGTTATAAGAAACTAAAGCTGTCAAGGGTTAAACTATTTGCAGGTGGTGGATGGAAGGCCAGAGCAGTTTAGTACAACCTTTATTTATTTTCTTCTTTGGGAAGACATAGGGAGAGGAAATAAGAGGTAGGAAACTAGGAGTTAGGAATGGGACAGGATATCTCTTAATCTTATTCTAAAATTCTCTAAATAACCCCCTTAAAAAGTAACTGCTTTCTTTGTAGTCTCTTCTTATTTGCAGAGCAGGCCTAACTTAAACTTATGCTCACTAATTAAAGATAACAATTTCTATCTAAGAAACCTATGCTAAATGATGATCTTAAATTATAATGAACCCCTTAAGAAATTCTTTTATCAATTGTCAGTTGAAAACAGCCTGTCACACATAGACACAGACAGTTCCACAGCTCCCCTCAAAGTGCTGTGGAGAATAGGCCTCAGGGTCAGACCTATCTCTCTCAGAGTAATGAAAAGGAAAACCCCGCAGTAACTAGACTTTTAACTAAAAGTAGTAAGTTTTTCCTTCTATCTGTTCTTCTCAACTCCACCTGCCACCAGCCACTGTCAGAGAGACCTCTTGACAGAGAGCCCAAATAGCCACTCCTGTTCTCTGAGACTGCTAGAAAAGAATCATTCCAAAATGCTTTTTTTTTTTTCTCTCTTTTTTGCGTGGCCTCTTAAAGTGACCCAGGGCTAATTAGAAGATTTCTGCTCTTGAACCAGGAGAACATTATACACAGAGGCTGATACACTGTGGTAAAATCGAATGTAATGAACTTCTGTACTAGTAGCAATGAATGACCCAGGACAATTCTGAGGGATTTATGGAAAAGAAAGCTACCCACATTCAGAGGAAGAACTATAGGAGTGGAAACACAGAAGGAAAACAACTGCTTGAACACATGGGTTGATGTGGACAGGATTAGGATGTAGACTCTTCATGACCACCCTAGAACAATTATCAATAATATGGAAATAGGTCTTGATCGATTTCTGCTCTTAAAAAGCCCAAGTGATATATTATTTAACTTTCTTTAACCTAGAAACTTCTACTTCTAACAAGATAAATGAAGTTAAGGAATTCCTTATAGCACACTTCAAAATAAATACTGGAATGGAAAAATCAATAAGGGGATGAAGGAAAGCAACTTTCCTTCAGAAAGATTGTGACATTAATACAATGTTGGTCGAGGTGGAAATGATCCAACCATTCTGGAGGGAAATTTGGAACTATGGCCAAAGGGCTATAAAACTGTGCATACCCTTTCATCCTGTAATGCCACTACTGGGTCTATATGCCAAAGATATAATAAAAAAGGAGAAAAGACCTACGTGTACAAAAATATTTATTGCAGCTATTTTTGTGAAGGTACAGAATTGGAAATTGAGGAATGTCCATTGATTGGGAAAAGGCTAACCAAACTGTGGCACATGTTCTTGATGGAATACTATGGTGCTTTATGAAATAATAAGCAGGGTGATTTCAAGAAAGGTTGGAAGGATCTACATGATTTGTAGTTAACAGAGTTAAATAAGCAGAACCAGGAGGACATTGTACATAGTAACAGCCATATTGTATGATGATCAACTGTGAAAGACTTAGTTACTCGCAGTAATGCAATGACCTGGGACAATTTTGAAGGACTTATGACAAGGGAAAAAAACTGTTGAAATCAGATGTGGATTAAAGCATACCATCCTTCACATTAATTTATTTACAGTTTTATTTGGGGGTTTTGGTTTTATACGAGTGTTCTCTTACAACAGTGACCAATATGGAAGCATGTTTTGTATGATAATACACATAAAAGCCAGATCAAATTGCTTACCATCTCCAAGAGTGGGGAGAGAAGGGAGGGATGGAGACAGTTTGAATCTTATAATTTCAGAAAACATATGTTGGGAATTATTATTACATGTAATTGGGAAAATACAATATTTTTGAAATGAAAAAATGATCACAAATCATTCTGGAAATATGTACATAAAGTGATGCAAAGTGAAGTGAGCAGAACCAGGAAAATGTTGTACACAATAATAGCAATAACATGCAATGATCAACTATAAAGAACTCAACCATTATCAGCAATGCAAAAGTCCAGGACACTCCAAGGGACAAATTAGGAAGAAGGCTATCCACTGCCATGGAAGGAACCAATGAAGTCTGAATGAACATTTAAATATACAATTCTTCACTTTATTTCCTCTATGAATTTTTTCTAATATAAATAATATATCTTCTTTCACAATATAATGAACATGGGAAGATATATTGTATAACACATGTACAATGTATATCATATTACCTGCTATCTTAGAAAGGGGGAGTGGTAGGATGGAGGGAGAGAAAATGGATAACAAAATGACAGAAAATGATTATTAAAAGTGTAGCAACATGTAATCTAGAAAAAAATAAAATTTAATTTTTTTAAAACTCCCTGACATCCCTGCCAGGTAAAAATTCTCTAATCTCTCACTGTTTTGTTCCCCAAACCCTCTACTCCAGCTAGTCTCATCTGCTCACTGTTCCCTCCATATGTTTCATGCAGTGCCACCTCCATGCCTTGCCTATTCTCTTTCCTCTGTAAAGAACAGAAACTACAATTTCTGCTGCTGAGGAGGGCAGAGGCTGTTTGATCACTTGAGCTCATGTTTTCTGATCTGGGTTTGGACCTATAAGTGGCTTCTGCACTTCAGGCCTGAATGATAGGGCAACAGGACTCAAAAAACCCAAACTAACAAAAACCAAATTCAGACCATATTTGATACTTATTTGTAACACTGAGAGTTCTTGATGTAATACCTTACACATAGGAGACGAAAGAAAAATCTTATAGATTGCTTAGTTAATTTTTAGATGTCTCTTCGAAATTTTAGCAGCTGTTTTCCTTGAGGATGGACAAATAAAAACAAAAACATTTTTTTCTGTGGAGATTTGAGGGCAAATTTAAGATTGTACTATAGATTTTTAAGATAGGCCACACCATTTTTTGATAGTGAAGATCCACAAAATTTCCTCTCTATCCTGAGATCAGAAAGAAAACAGACCATATAAAGTACAATATATATATAGCCTAAGTAGGTCACAGCAATTCACTCAACAATAGCCTCACTTACTGAGAGAGCTGCCTACAATTGCAATGTTTTGCAAATAGATTATTTGTGCCTCACAAACTACTGGGAATTTCCAACACAAATATTTGATTTTTGCATTTAGTGGGCAGTTAGCTCACAGACAATTTCCCTACAGATCTGGTGTTCCTTACTAGCACTTATTCTCTATCCCATGTGGCTCCTCCTCTCAGGTGTGCAGCTTTGAGAAGATTCCCAGATTCATTATTGGAAAACAGTTAGGTATGCAAGCACTGGCAGTGGTAATCAGGGCTCTTCTGTCTATGACAATTCTTTTAGAAGAACTGGCTGTAATACACGGCATACAGGTTCTCAATAATCATTCAGTGGTGGCTTATTCCAAAGGAAAATGAGGCTTTTAGCAGATTTCCTCACTCTGTCCTCCTCTACTCTAAAAATAAAATGAGCCTCTATGAATTAAGGGATATTTTTCCTTGGGTTATTACTGGTGGAAAAAAACAAATTGTATTTTAATAGTACTGCTTTCTCCTAGATAGGTAAGGAAACTCACTATTTGCTCAACATAAAGGCTCCTAGGATCTAGCAGGGCTATTTAGAACACTGGGCTTCATCTCAGGAAGATCTGGGTTTAAATCTTGTCTCTGATACTTAATAGCTGTATGATTATGGAAGAGATAGGCAATGTCTCTAAGCCTCAGTTTCCTAACCTGCAAAATGAGGAAGTTAAACTCAAAGCCCACTAAGTTCTCCTTCAACTCTAAATCTCTATTCCTATTATTTATTCAAAGACCTTTTCAAATTTGGTATTGGAAAACAGACTTCCAACATAGTTGACAATGAAGAAAGCCCTTTTGACTGCCCAGTGACCCCAGAAAGTGAAGGCAAATCTTTTCTCATGCATATGTAAGTTCATGTGAATTTTTACTGTCACTCCCTGTATTCTTCTAAAGTCATTACCAACATGACCAATAGATTGATGTCCAGTTCTTGAGGGTCAGGAGAGCCTAATGAAGGAATCCACAGGATAGCTGTAGAACAACCTTTTACAAGTCATTTCATGTCTTCTCCTTCATTCCTCAGCCAGACTAATGCTCCTTATTTATATAGATCAAATCTTTCTCTCTTTTTTTCTTCTACTGAAAAAAAAAGTATACACGAGTCTTAGTAAGGCAGAGCTTTAACCAGTGTTGTCATTTGTCTACTTAGTTTAAGTCGAGTGAATATTCTGTATGAGGCTTTAACAAAAGTTAACTATCTGCTATACAGACAACCCAATGCTTTAAAACTAAATTTACCAGAAGACAAATTACCAGAAAGGCTTTTTAATGCCACTTGAAAAACATTTTTTAATTAGTATTTATTTAATTTGAACATTCTTTTTAAATTTTGATTTATAAATTCTCTACTTTCCTCCTACCCCTTGGTTATCCACTGAGAAGGTAAGCAATATAATATATGCATATGTATTATATGCAAAATCATGCAAACAATATCTGTACATTAGCCATATTTCAATAAAAGCAAGAAAAATAAGATGGGAAAATTATATTTCAAATCTCGCTCAGAGATCATGAGTTGTCTCTCTGGATATAGATACTATTTTTTTTTATTATGAATCCTTGGAAATTGTCTTGGATTACAGTATTGATCAGAGTAGCCAAGTCTTTCACAATTGATTATCACTACAACATTGCTGTTACTGTGTACAATAATCTTCTCCTTTCACTTGTATCAGTTCATACAGGTCTTGCTATGTTTCTCTGAAACCACTTCCATTGTCATTTCTTATAACACAAAAGTAGCATTACAATCATATACCATAATTTATTCATCCATTCCCCAACTGATAAGCATTTCTTCAATTTCCAATTTTTTGTCACCACAAAAATTTTTCTAAGGCTTGCGTCTTATTAATATTTTTAAAGGTTTTTTTTGGTAGCTGTTTTCACAGTGTTGTCTTCTTTTGACTTTATGTCTTAGTTTTCCCTGCCACTGTAGTACTTTTTTATGGTCAAATTCCTTTGTTGTTGTTTGCTTATTTTTCCATCCAATTTCTTGACTTTGTTTAATTTATGTTAATGTTGGGCTCTGATCACCTAGGAATGGGGAGGCACTGTCCCAAGTTTCATGCCTTTTTATGCTGATTTTTTCAGAGCTAGTTGTAGAGTTCTGCAAGTTTTTGGTACTTCCCAGATAATGTTATCTTGGGAGAGGAATGCTCACCATTCTCCTGGTCTTCACTCTGTTATCTGCCAAAGAAAATGCCCTGATTCCCAGCAGCTGCACACACTAATGATCCTCTCTGCTTTGATACTATGACCAGGACCCCTACTTCCTTTAAGAGGTAGACAGAAGTAATACCACAGACCTCCACCTTGTGTTATTTCTCCTGCCTATCTCTTAAGTTTTCTTGGGACAGAAAAATATCTTGTCCTATTTTTGGTTGGCCCTAAAGCTCCAAAATTTGATTTGAGGCAATATTTTGTTTATTTATTTATTTACATTTTTATTTTGGATATTTTCTCCTAGTTACGTTTCATGTTCTTTCCCTCTCCCCCAAGCCCCCATAACCCCCTTTAGCCGAGGCACAATTCCACTGGGTTTTACATGTATCATTGGTCAAGACCTAATTCCATATTTTTGATAGTTGGACTAGAGTTATCATTTAGCATCTACATACCCAATAATATCCCCATCAGCCCATGTGTTCAAGTAGTTGTTTTTCTTCTGTGTTTCTCTTCATACAGTTCTTTTGAGGCATTATTTTAAAGTTGTTTGGAGAGGAACATTGGGAGAGTTCTATTGGGTAGCTGCCATGAGTCTGTCATCTTGGCCCCATCCACATTAATGATTTGGAATCTGTTGATAGCAAGAAAGTATAGAATAAGTGGGTAAATCACAGAATTGTACTATGGATATTCCCAAGAATTGCTAGTTTATTTTGCCTATTTTTCATATGACATTTGTCATTTTCTTTGATAGACTATTGTTTCAAAAAGGTCTTTTAAAATCTCTTTGAAATAAGTAGCTCAGTTAACACCAGTTATGTACAATTCTTTTCATAAAGATTTTAAAACTTTATCCCAATGTAAGGGAAACTCATAGCTACTTCCACAGACATGCATAGAGTTAGAATGAGGTATTCCATTTCCACTGGCATACCCTGGGGTAAGTATGACTTTTGAACCTCCCCTAATGAAAGAGTCCATTCTTTGAGCCTATCCATGCTCTCTTCAAAGTTTCCTTATTACTTATGTGAAAAAATTGCAAAGAGCTTGGCCTTTAGTATCTTCCATGGTCTGCTCCAGTCAATCTCCTGAGCTTTTTTTTTTTTTTTTTGCTCTAAAAAAATTAGTCCCATTTATGATACAAATGAGACAATTTACCTTTAAAAAATTAGTCCCATTTATAGCTCAGATGAGAACAGTTTGCTCCAAGGTCCATGAAGGTGACTGAAGTAGGCTCTGCTGAGCACTTAGTTTGCTCAGCCATGGAAGACATAAAGGTCATCTGTTGGGTCCTAAGCTGTCTCCAGTCATCCTCACTTTTGTCTTGCCACTGGAATTCAATGACTGGAGGAAACAGAGAGACTGATGACTGCACAACTCTGCCTCGCTTAAGACCAATTCACATACAAGTCAAACATCACACCATGAAGTCACTGGTCCTCTTTGAAAGTAAGGATGAACAAAAACAACTAGCCAAAATTGAATGTTGTAGAGATTTTGATGAAGATATAATGATACCACATAGGAAAAAACTTCTGATTGGCTGAAAGACTCAGACATACCTGTGGATCTATGTATGAAAATAGAGTACAATCCATCGGCTGAGTCAAGAATTAAACAAAATTAGTGATGAAAGAATTTCAACTAAGATCCTTTCCCTGAGACAGAATTTCTTTTGGGGAATTGGTTGCAAAAGGAAGGAGAAATATTCTCACTCTCCTCCCCAATGCCCATTGACCATATTCCACTGAACCAGTAGGAAGGAGTATACCCAGACAGGTTTAATTGCTTGACCAGCAGGAGATACATTTTCCAGGTGAGGATGAGAGTGTCACCCATGCAAAAGCACTTTCACCAGACATGACTTGTCCCAATTCTAAGTTGCATAAGAGCTTAAATCCAGGTTTCTTCTTTTTTTACAAATTCTATAATAGAATGATGGCTTGCCCCATAGCACTAAAAAAAAAAAAAAAAACTCTTAACCTTCCATCTTAGAATCAATATTTTGGTTTCGAGGCAGTCTTCTGCCTTGAGGGCTAGGAAATGGGGAGCAAATGACTTGTCCAGGATCACACAGCTAGGGGGTATCTCTGAGGTCAGAGTTGAATCCAGAATCTCCCATCTCTGGGCTTCTATCCACTGAGCCACCTTGGTGCCCTTCCTCCAGTGCTTTTCCTCATCTCTACACCAGTAATCAGTTCTTCCTTGCTGGTAAGCATCACATACATAATAGGCATTTTCCCTTATTGCGTCCTCCACATTTGGAAGTATGAAATTAATATTAAGATAAATCAATAAATGAATGCTTGCTAAACTTTGGGCAGAAAGAAAACCCCAAGCAATGCCCCTCAGCATAGTATGCCTGAGAACTATTAAGTACTTAATAAATGCTTACAGCTTGCCTCAGGAATCTCTTCCCAAATATTTCATTTACTTTCTTTTTTTTTTGGTAAAGTTAGCATATAGCTATGATGGCGAACCTATGGCACATGTGCCAAAATGGACACACAGAGCCTTCTCTGTGGGCTCATCTGTGGTCGCCCACCAGAGTTCATTTCTAGAAAGCCAGAAGGACCCCGGGCAGAGCTTTTCTCTTCCCCTTCCATGCACCTGAGGACATTCCTCGCTTCTCCCACCCCTCTGCCCAGGAGTTAATGGGAGCTCTTCCTCCCTCCCCTGTCTGGGGTGAGGTTTGGAGAGTGCGGCACAGGGCGAGGGGCAGGGACTGGAACTCTGTCTCTAAAAGGTTTGTCATCACTGGCCTATAGCATGACTTCAGGGCAGCTAGGTGGTCTAGTAGATAGGGTTCTGGGCCTCATCTTCCTGAGTTCAAATCTGGCCTCTAACACTTACTAAGCTATGTGACCCTGGGCAATTCACCTGCCTCTGTTTGCCTCAGGTTCCTCATCTATAAAATGAAATGGAGAAGGAAATGGCAAAGCACTCCAATATCTTTGCCAAGAAAACTCCACATTTGGTTACAGAATCAGATACTACTGAAATGATTGAACAACGAAGGTATACTTCAGTGGTTCCTAAACTTTTTTGGCCTACTGCCCCCTTTCCAGAAGAAATATTACTTAGCCCCCTGGAAATTAATTTTTTTTTAAATTTTAATAGCAATTAATAGGAAAGATAAATGCACCTGTGGCCATCACCACCTCCCTGGATTGCTGCAGCACCCACCAGGGGGTGGTAGCATCCACTTTGGGAATCACTGGTATACTTAAATGATAATATAATTTCTGTTTCCCTTTCCACTGATCTTCACTGAAATACTCTCCACCATGGTTTCACCACTCTACTTCTTTTCCCACACGAGTCCATCTTCTTGATATATGCTTATATTCTTCATCTCCCATTTATCCACCCTTTTTCTTCTGATGGATCTGTATTCTTCTGACACTGTTTTCCACTCATATGTCTTATCCCATAAGATCTCAGTGAGGATACCTTTGAGGTGAGATTACCTCCTTGTGTCAGGATCTCTAGTTAAGCTTGGCTCTTCGTCATACTTCATGCATTTGCTGAGAGAAATTAAGAGACTTTCCCAGCACCACATTTCCTCTTTTATTTTCACCCTTCACATAGCTAGATCAAGTACTTACAATGAAAAAACTAATATTTTTCTGCAACAATAAACACATATCACACTGACACATTGATAGCTGCCATATGACATCCTGTTACCTTCGAACAAGTTCCCAGACTTCTCAATGACATCAAAAGAAGGTGCTAACCTGGCTCTTGACTTGCTGAAATAGTCAGGTGCTAAATTATTATCTTTGAATAGTCGCTCATATGAAGGCAAAGGCAATTCTTCTTCCTGAGGCCTCCTCCTTTGAACTGTGAACATTCCTTAACATTGGAGGATGAACATTTGCACTTGTGTTCTTTTCTCTAGGTCTATTTAACTCTCAGGTTGAAAAGAGCCTTTATTACAGGTCTCCTCCTTCATCTTCAGACTTGATATTTTTTTCCCCTCACCCTCAGATTTTTCAATTAAGTCACTTGTTACAGCTATCAGGGAAGGGCTGGGTTAGAAGCAGGAGTCTGTTTTACAATTAAAAAAAATTAATTAAGTTCTAATTCTGTAGGAGTAAAACTGCAATTTAATTGATTGTTTGAGGTCATATAGATAAAAAGTGAAAATTCAATCAACACCTTTTAGCCTCTGGGAAGAGATCCCTTAGAGCAGAGATTTTTAACCTCAAGTCAATAAACTTCTTAAAAATATTTTGGTAATTTTATGTGTTTTACATTGTAATTTTACGTATTTTATTTTTATGAATTCTTAAACATCATTCTGAGAAGGGATTCATAGGCTTCACTGTACTGTCAAAAGGCTCTATGATAGACACAAAAAATGTTAAGAAGCCCTACCATAAAGACAAAGCAGGGCTCAGCTAGGGATCTCAGTGGATTGAGAGCCAGGCCTAGAGACACAAGCTTTTGGATTCAAATCTGACTTCAGACATTTCCTAGCTATGTGACCCTGAGCAAGTCATTTAACCCACATTGCCTAGTCTTTACCTCTCTTCTGGCTTGGAACCAATACATAGTATTAATACTAAGATGAAAAATTAGGGTTAAAAAAAAGAGAGAAAGGAGCTTGTTTTCTTGTGAAAAAATATCAGATTATACATGTGCTCTGCTTTTTAAAATGCCTATTTCCATTAATTTTAATTTTCAAAATAAACATGTAGCAAAATTATACAAAGTACAGAAATATTCCTTTAAATATAGTAACATGATTGTCTTAACCTAACAAAACTAGTGTATGTTAACTAAAATACAGGCATAGAAGCAGCCACTACCAAGTAAAGAACAATCAGAAATGAAATCAAAACATCTCTAAAACTATAAATGTCAGGTAATTAGAAAGTATTGTTTGATTTCCAAAATTTTTATTTGGATACAATATTTTTGGAATAAAACCATTAGGAAGAGCCCCAAAAAGCCACATGTCTCCCAAGTACAGAGAGATCAGAAACACTTCCTAAGACTTTCCCCAAGGTCTTCTGTTTTCCCATGGTTATGCCATAGCAAAAATAAAAATAAAAAAGAACAAGTTGAAATTGGCCACTTCTTTTTAGTGCCTTGCTCTACAACAATATAATTTGAGGGGTAGGACAAGAAAGAAGGAGATAGGTTAAGAAATTCCTTCTCATCATCAGTTTCTCCCTTGCCTCCAGTCATACTCATTATGGCAAATACTATCATTTCAATTGGATTACACAAACATTAATTAAGCACTTGCTCTTTTCAAGGGGAGAAGAGAGCTGTTTCCCAGGTGGGAGGCAGCATGGGTCTTGGATAAAAATTTAGCCTCCTTGACTTTTTTTCTTCTTTATTTTATGGTTAGATTTTATTTGGCTTTTAGAGGGGAAAAGTCAAGGTTTCTCAGTATAATTTTACTGAAATTCATATAATTTTTCCTTTAAGAATTTGGATGCTATGCCATTTGGTGCATATATATATATTTTTTTTATAGTTTTTTTTTTAAATCCTTACCTTCCATCTTGGAGTTAATACTGTGTATTGGCTCCAAGGCAGAAGATTCGTAAGGGTAGGCAATGGGGGTCAAGTGACTTGCCCAGGGTCACACAGCTGGGAAGTGTCTGAGGCCGGATTTGAACCTAGGACCTCCCGTCTCTAGGCCTGGCTCTCAATTCACTGAGCTACCCAGCTGCCCCCTGCATATATGCTTAATATTGATTTTACCTCATTGTCTATGGTTCCTTTTAGCAAAATGTAAGTCCCTTGGTTATTTCTTTTAATTGGATGTGTTTTGGCATTCACTTTTGTCCTGCCTTTTTATTTTAACTGAAGTATAATAGATTCTGCTCCATTCTCTTATTTTAACTCTGTGAATATCTCTCTGTTTCAGTTATGTTTCTTTTAAACAAGATTTTTGGATTCTGATTTCTAAAGCATTCTGTTATAGACTTCTGTTTTATGAGTGAGTTCTTCCCATTTACATTCATCGTTATTATGACTAAATATGCATTTTCCTCCATCTATAAGCTAGAAAATGTAAGGAGAGCCAAAATAGTTGGTGTGGAGGTGAAGCATTCAGGGGGATGGGCTACATTAAGGGTAAAGCAAACAGCATGCCTGGGGTCTCTACAAACATGGGAAATCTGGTCCGGGACAGTTGAAGGGGGATGGAAAGGGGGTGAGACTTCAAATTGCAGAGAAAATGGTGATGTGCAGATAGAGAGTCTCAGTTTCTTTATCCAGAAGTAGTCTATATAAAGGACCAAACCAAAAAAAAAAAGACAAAAATGTGTGAAGTACTGTACCAATGAGGCTTCAAAAAATAAAAATTGTACAGTCCTTGTCCTCAAGGATCTTATAATCTACTGAGAGATTTACTGCAGGAAATATATACAGGTATGCAAAATGAGGGTAAAGACTGAATGGTGAAAAAAAAGTCCATGTAAAATACTTTTAGATTTGTGGATTTAAGGATAGTAAGCATTTTTCTCATCACAAAGATGAAAGTATTGATTTTGCCTGTAATTAATTCAGGGGAGAGATAGAGAAAGGCAGGGAGATGACAAACTGGTTTGAAGATCCACTGACTAAGCCTTCACTGTCTGCTGGTAGATAATTATCTCATGACTAGGGTTCTCTACATACTGGGGCAACACAAAGGAACTATAGCTAAGCATGAAGTCAGAGAATGAAATCTAGAGATGTATAAGAATTGGTCCTGTGAGTTCATTGGCATAGAGAACTCACAGATGATGAAACTCTATCTTTATTAATGCAGGTGGGCACTTCTACAACTTACAGTCCTAGAAAACTGCCCAGATCAATGAGAGATTATGTTCTTTACCAGGATCATACACTCGATACATGTCAGAGATGAAAACTAAACCCAGGTCTTCCTGACAGCCTTGGGACTGGCTCTCTACTTATCACACCGAAACTTCTTCTATTCTATGTAATTTGGAGGAAAGCTGGACATTTTATTTCATTCCATTTAAATGTTTCAGAGAGTTTCAGAGTTGAATGAGAACTTAGACATCATCTCATCCAACCCACAATCCAACCTAATCCATGAATCATCATTACAGCATTACATACATAATAACCTCTCTAAGCAGTGGTCCTCTAGTTTAAATGTTTCCATTACCTCATAAGGCAGCCCATTACTCAATTTAATGTCCTGGATAATATCCATTCACCTCCAGTCCATATAAACATCATTTGAATTTAGATTTTTCACTGAATATACACTTTGCCGATCACATCTCTTGTATTAATAATGACTACACTTGTTTTCTCATAACTCCTTCACAATGGGCCGCCAAGGGTGACTTTTAAAATATTATTTTTCCTTATTGCTCTTATTTTTAATTTGCTTTGCAAATCTCCCTGTGGACTGCAGTGAAACAGATTTTCCCTATTATCAGCACTCAAAGATGCCCAGAAGATAAATAGAGGATTAGGAGAGGATATTGTATTTATAAATCTTCACTTTGGTCCAGAGTTGGACATTGTGTGGCCCTGTACTCAGGCAATTTCTCAGACTGTATGTCTTTGCTTGAACACACATACACTATACAGAAAAAACAAGTTTCACAAATACTTGCTTAATAGTTTTTTTCATGGTCATTTGACATCAAATGCCATTAAGCAAAGCAAAGAGGGAAAAGAATAGGAATATCTGTAATGTACAGTCCTTTTGTTCCTCTACATAAACTATGGTTCAATTAGATTACTTTGTTCATTATTTCTCACTAACACCATGGTGATTTCCTCATTGTCTCCTAAGCCTTAAGCCTCATTTCTCCTGTTCACTTGTTGAGATTCCAAAATTTGTATTATTTCTTAGACTAATAAATAAGTGAGGTCTCAAAATGGTTGTCTCAGGGAAGAGTAACTATGTCTCACATACAAAGCATACAGATATCACATACATAGGTGTACATAGCATCAATTAAGCACCTAGAATATATATAGCTAAGAATTTTACAATGATTCCATCCTATCCTCACAACAACCCTGACAAAAGGTATGATTATTACCTCCAGTTGTACAATTAAGGAAACTGAGGCAGCCAGAAGTTAAATCATTTGCCCAGGACATGTAGCAAGGAAGTATCTGTAGCTGGATGTGAATTAATTTTCCTGACTCTATCCAGTTTGCCACCTAACTGCTTCTATGAAGTAATTAATATTTATTGATGAACTGATAACTATTATTATAACATTATACAGGAAGAATATTCTGGAGTGCATAAACTTCAGTAGAGTTCTCATGACAGAACCATCAAGTCAAGTATTTTATGAAATTGAGATGCAAATGATTAAAGTCCAGTGACTGTGCAAAACGTCAATTTTTTGTGTACAAATAATTGTGTAATTCATGGCTCCCTAGAAAACCTTTAGAAAAATTGGGAGCAACATATCTAGATATCCTAGATTGGATGTCATTTATTCCTAATTTTCTCAACTATGATAATAAGTAAAATGAAGCCCAATTGCTGAGGAATGATATTGTAAGAAAAAGAACAAAAGACCGAAATGGTGATTAGTTCAGAGGCTTAAATTAACAAAGCTGGTTTATATTTCAGCTCAGTTTCCTATCTGTATGTGAATACAGATTAAGTCAGATTGAGGTCAAATGCAAGTATTCCTAGAATGAGGATGTCTATTAATAGTTTTAAATGAGGTACCGTGTTACCCAGTGCAGTTCAGATGTACAAATGGGTACAATGGGTCAGACCAAGCACAAAATTCTGACCTAAAAAACTTTGACATTTTTCTGAACTCTAAATATCAATAATTATCACTCCCCTCAAGAAGAGTTGTCAAAGCTTTATTTTGATAGATAGAACTGAGTAAACCAGACATCTTGGGACTGCTCCCAGAACTAAGCAAGAGACTAGAGTGAAAATATTATTTAGAAGACTGAGCTAGAGAATGCCATCTAAGATCTAGGACACAGATTTCTTCTATGGCCTAGCAAAAAATATTAAAATAACTCTCTCCAGCATCTGTAATATAAAACACATTCACCTTCCTAACTGGGGTACTTAAAGGCTTTATTTGTTACTTACAAAAGACACTAAGGTTCTAAAAAAAGTATTCTGGAAATTCAAAACCTCAGACTTATTATGAAGGAAATGTCAAGTCAATTTAAAAATCCTTTCTAAATGAAAGCCAAAGAATTATCCTGGGATAGAATTTTACTGGAATAAAATTATTTATTTTGTTAGACCTCCTGGGATCTGATCCTTGCCTCCACTCTTGTTTTTTCTTGCTCAAAAAATATAAAACATTCTCCACACCTGTCGAAATCACTAATACATAATTCAACTTAAGAAGGAGCTATTAGTATGTCCTTCTTAATTACCACTATTTGTTCATATAACACAAGCGATTCTTCTGTGGCTAAAATTCTTAATGGATTCCATATCAGTGAGGAAATGTTTGATGAGAAAAAAAAAGACGGGTCAATTATGTAGCAAAGCTATAAAACAGACTAAGGACTATAGTGTTATCCATGAAATCTGAAACAGATCTTTAAGGAAAGAGCTAGTATTTTGGTAAAGACATAGCTAATATAGGGTAGCAAGTCTTATCTCTGGGTGCAAAATTTTGAAAGTTTATTCATAGTGCTTCTGTAATATAGAAAGAACAAGACTTAGAATATAGTTACTAGGAATAATTAAAGTAAGAAGCAAAGATTGATCACTGAGGTTAAATTTTCTCCCATTTTCTCTCTCAGAGATCCGCAGAAATAATCTTATACTAGTGTCCCAGGATCTCTCTTTCTCACAGGGTGGCAATGTAGTGCCCCACAAAAAAACATGATCTGCAAGTTGATGGTATATTACTTAGCCTACATAAACTATGTGGGAGTAGGATGGTTGAATGAAAAGTTGTGGTCAATTTAGAGTTTTATCATTTGTCTTGCATAATTTCAAATTGTTTTCCAGAATAGCTGGACCATTTCCCAGCTCCATTCTCTGTGTATTAGTGATCCCATCTTCCCACACCTCCTCCCACACTGAATATTCCTATGTTTCTTTTTTTTTATCTTTCCATATTTACAAGGTACAAGGTAAAACTGAAATTGTTTTACAATTCTCGTACAATTAGTGATGAGATGTTTTCAATGAATTCAAAATATAAAAATCATGTTTTTCCAGGTAACAATTTTGAAAAAACAGCCAAGGATCCTTTACTTTTATAAATTACTACAGGACAATTCAACCCCAAAACACTGCAGTAGGTATACAAAAGGATCACACAACAACATACTATTGACACTGAACCACAGTGTCCCCTGGCACACATAATGAATTGGCTATCATATATTTATTATTTTAATACATGAATAATGAGGGTTTCTCAATATTCTCATTTGATTCAATTTTATAAAATGTCCTACTAGCGATTTTATCCCATTTTTCTGTGCTCCAAGGACATCCATTTTCTTTAAGCATCCAGACATTTAAATTGTCACTTCAGAGGAAATATATGTGCAACTAAATAGGATATCCAGGCATAGGATTTTTTAAATTTTTTTTTATTTTGTTATGGTTTTGATTTTGAGTTTCTTTTATTATTTTTTCCTAAAGATTTGCTGCTTTCATTTAACAGTGTTTTACACATTGTAGAATGCTCAATTTTTATGTTACCCAGAAGGGTTGTACAATGAGTCTTCAGAATTTTCTAAAGGACTTAAAGTAAAGGACAGGAAATATTAACCACCAAAGAAAATGAAAGATTTTAAATAGTAGATAGAGCTGTTGGCTGAAACATTCAAGTAGAAAATAACATTTTATCAAGATGCTGTGATATTTTGTGCTAATATTTTCACACCTAAGGTGTTGTTTTCTTCGTGCAGAGGCAGCAATGAGTTGGAAAATAGAGATAACACAAACTTTGCACACTTTTTTATCTTTAGCCTTAAGCTAATTTGCCAGTGATTAATGCTTTAATCAAGTTTCAGGGTTTGAGATTTAATCAAACCCCCATGAATTTGAGGGGTGGAATAATTGCTACCAATCAAAAGTCGAGAACAAAATTGGAGAGAGTTAAATAACCTTACAGAATTTTGTTTTTTAACATGATCACTTTTGTGACCTTCATCTTACTTTTTAAGACTATTGTTACATGACTTAAATGGCCCAATTATGTTCTTTTTAAGAAATGCTTCTCTGCTGTAATCACTTGTCTGGTTGTTGTCCCACTGTTTCGAGAGTGTCTCACTTTTCCTGACTTTATTTGGGGTTTTCTTGGTAAAGACTCTGCCATTTCTTTCTCCAGCCCATTTTACAGAAAAGAAAACTGAGGCAAATAGGGTTAAGTGACTTGCCCAGGGCTAGCCAACTAGTAAGTGTTTGAGGCCAGATGTGAACTCAGGAAGATGAGTCTTCTTGACTTCAAGACTGACCCTTTGCCTACTGTGCCTCCTTGGTACTAATATATGTGTGTGCGTGCGTGTGTATGTGTGTGTGTGTGTGTGTGTGTGTGTGTGTGTGTGTGTGTGTGTATGAGCAGCATTTCAAAGAAGGGGAGGTACCAATTAATTATTAGATGGATAATTTAGTGGTTCAGAAAATACATGGCTTACCATAACCATTTCATTTCTGCCCATAGTTAGAAAATTATTCCTTATGATTTCATATAAGGAATGATTATAAAGTGCTCTGACATTTTTATTTCAACATTGTAGTGTTATTAATTATTAATAAGCTAATTAGTGTTATTGCAATTATAAATTAGTTACAAAATCCTTTGAGTCTAAACTTTGCATCTTCCTAAATAGTTATAAGCAATTCTCTGCCCACAGAAGGTGTTTAATAGATGATTATCATGCATTGCTCTATTACTACATCTTGTTTTTTAGTAGCAACATATATATAAAAATTTTGCAAAGAGAACAACATACAACTGATGGTTTGTCTGAGACTTTCCTGATCCTGTGATAATAGAATGGGGGAAAATAGAATTGTGAATCTGACAATTTCATGTTTAATCTAATAACTGCATCATTTCTATTAATAACACATATCTCTCTGAAATGGAAAGCGCCTCCTTTGTTGCCATTACTCTTTCTCTTCTGCCCATTTCCCTTTAATGTCCAGAATTTTTTTCCCCTTTTATCTGCTGTACATTTCTTTACCTTAGCTTTAGGCCATTGCTCCTTGTCCTACTATCTTCAGAGACTGTGAATAATTCCCTTCCTTCATTTATATTGTTACCTTGAAGGTACGATACTTACACACAGTGATCATGTCTCCTCTGAGCATTCTCTTTGTTAGACTACATCAATTTGTTTCCCTTAGTCTCTCCTACTGCCTTAGCCTCTGATAAGACCCAGTTTTGTTGCCTTTCTTTTATTTGTAGTATTTTTCTATATCTCCCTAAAACATGGGATAGAGGCCCACGCAGGAATCTAAGTATAGGGACATTGAAACTCTTATGATGCTTGAATTGTAGTATATCTATTTTATTATGTTTACAAAATATCCTTTATATTAAAGCATTAGCTGAATTGCTATCTCTTAAACTAGGAAATTTAACCTGTACAAGACAAATAATTTTGTCAAAAAATCAGAGAATAAATTAAAACAATCAATTTTCTTTACTAATATATATGAAACAGTTCATCATTTCGGTGGATCCATGTCTAAGAAATCAATCAATAAGCATTTATCAAGTGCCTATTTTGTGCTAGGCACTATGCTTGGTACTGAAGAAACAAAGATAAAAATGAAGTATTCCCTGTCCTCAAGGAGCGTATATTCTGATTCCCTCATTGGCACATGTCCCAATTTATCCATACCTTTTTATGTTTTCTCTTCTTGTGAGATTCTCTTTAATGGACTGTCATAAAGTCTACACAGAGAACTTAAGCAATATATCTGGACGTTTTCCTTTATTTTTAAAAAATATCCATGCAGCATATATATATATATATATATATATATATATATATATATATATATATATATATTGCTCTTTTTTTTTTAAATAAACCCTTACCTTCCCTCTTAGAGTCAATACTGGGTAGTGGTTCTAAGGCAGAAGAGCGGTAAGGGTAGGCAATGGGAGTTAAGTGACTTGCCCAGGGTCACACAGCTGGGAAGTGTCTGAGCTCACATTTGAACCTTGGACCTCCCGTCTCTGGGCCTGACTTTCAATCCACTGAGTCACCCATTTGCCCCCTATATATTGCTTTTTAATCTCTCATTATATAGTCTACCTTTCATGATAATACTTAAATGAAATCTTTTACATAAGGTGCACAAAGGCCATCATGGATAGAAAGATAGATAGATAGATAGATAGATAGATAGATAGATAGATAGATAGACAGACAGACGGAGACAGATAGAGATAAGTACTGCGACCCCATATACCCACTATGCAACTTTCCATTACCTTTTGTGTTATTCATAATTTTGATTCTTTAAATACCGTTGAACTAAGATTTAAGACATACAGGAGAATATTACCAGGATAATATTGACATTAAAAAGATAGATTAGAGAGCACACTAGAACCATTAAAAATACCACATATTTTGCAAATATAACCTAGTTTTCTCTATTCCTCCTATTTTATTCTGAACTCAATTCCATATTTGTATCAATATCCCCTACTAATAAAATCAATGGATTTGATATCTAACTACACATCCTAATTTGGACAAGTGGAATTTTTAATTAATTTGTTTTCCAGTAAGAACTGTTAGGCTAATGCCTTTTGAGTAGTCATAGAATTATAGGACCATTAGTCTAACAGCAAAAGGAATTTTAAAGGTCATCTACTCCAATTCCCTCATTTTGCAGATAAGGAGATTGAGACCTATAGGGTGGAAGGGATTTGTACAGTTTTTTTTTTTTCATCAAGAAGAATTTGTACTTTCATGGGGCTTGTGACAATCAGGAGCATGCCATGTATGAACAAAAATTACAGGGAACTTCATCGCTTATAAAGAATCCCTCTACTATTTGGAGCCTGGTCTCTACATGAGAGTGGCAAACACCTTGCTAAACATATGTCTCATCTCACTTGTCTTATGCCTCGCTCGATATTATTGATGAGAGGGTGATTTTTTATTTTCTTAATACATGTATGAGATTCTTTGTCAGAGGACAACGTTAGGGTCCAGAGAATCTTAATTGGCATATTCCATAGAGAAATATTGGACTTAGTTTTGACAGACTATTTTTCACAACTCGGAATTAGCACTGTGGCTTATATCCCCATTAGTGTCTTTCTGCACATGAAAAACTCAGACATTCATCCATTAAGCCCCAATTCAATTTTGCCTGATTCCACTTTCATGATTAATCAAATCTTAATCCTTGGTTACAGTACTTGATCCCCTTAGGACCATTTCTTGGTGCTCAGAAAAAAATACATACATGCATATATATATATGTACATATATAAATAAATTTCATTTTTGCCTCCTCATGTTGTTTAGTGAATAAAAAGCCTACTCCTATTCTCTTCCTTTGGATAACTCACTAAGGGCAATCCATACCAATTTCCCAGGCCATCTCCTGGTTGTTGACTATTCCACTGAAATTTATATATGTTGCTACACATTCTGGAATCCATGATCCTGGCACCAGAATGACTATTGAATCTTTGGCAAATATTCCACATCTTTCTGCCTTGAATTCTTCACCTGATAAATAGTTTGAATTAACCTATTCTATTGGTAAATTTAAGGATATCTTCCTGGGTTGAAATCCTGGCAAATGAACTAGGTCCAACAATGACATTTTGTCCCACTAAGTCATTCTTTAAAATAATTTACAAATAATATGCATAAAAGGGATCTTGGATGTTCTGCAACTTTGAGTCATTTGTATTATAAAGAAGTGATCTGTAGTAGAAGATCATTTACAAAATCTGCATGTTCCCAATTCATTTATTCATCAATGATTATGTAGATCACTCTCCTCCTAAACTTTTTTTAAGAGTAAAATTTCCTTTGAAATAAATGGACATTTTAGTTGACCACCACTATGATATTTAAAAAAAAGTTTAATTGCAGCATCTTTATAAAAGTCATACCTCTAAAATAAAATAATAAAAAAAATCATACCTCCACCCAAGATTTTATCTTCTTTTGTAACAAAGAAAAAATAATTAAGTTAAAATACCTAATATAGTGATCAATAAGCATTTATTAAGTGTCTACTGTGTGTTAGGTATTATTGCTAAGCTCCAGGATTGCAACAAGTGAAAAGAGACAGATTGTCCTCAAAGAATTTGCAATCTAATGGGGGAGATAACAGGCAACCCCCCCCCCCCAACAATTCACCCTCTAACTGTATGCAGACGACATTTTGCTCTAGCAATGCTTCGGCTATCTTCCTCAAGGATGAAATACAATTCATTGTCTGTTTTCCAGAGTCATCCATCTTCGGTTTGATTTGGTTTAGTTTGGTTGCTGTTATTTATAATTTCTCAGAGTTTTGTTTCCTTTTAAGGAGCTTATTCAGTTTTAATCACTGTAGATACTGTTCTTTTGCTTGTTATTTCTCTCTATAAATTCATAAAAGTTTCCCCATATTTGTCACATTTGTATTTTCTTTTTACTGCAAAACACTCACACTGTATTTACAATACAGTTTTTTAGCCATTTCCTAATCAATTGGCAGCCATTGTTTTCAGTTCTTTGCTAACACAAAGACCATATTATTAATATTGTGCTATATGATGGATGTTTCTTCTATAATTGACTTTTTTGAGATATATGCCAAATTAGAGGATAATTGGGCCAAAGGGTTGGGACAGTTTAGTTACTTTTGTTGCATATTTCCAAACTGATGTCTAGAATTTTCACACTGATATTTTGTCTTTTCTCATCCCCTACAATATTTATTGGTCTCATTTTATTCATCTTTGTTAATTTTCCGCATTTAAAGTTATTTTAATTATCTTTTTTTAGTATTCCTCATATGGAGCACATTTAAAAATGGTCATCCATAGTTTCTAATGATTCTGAAAACATGTTCATATCCTTTCAATATTTATCTATTGAAGGAAGATTTCTTGGTATTATACAATTATATCATTGACATACATATTTTGATTATAACTTTTATCATTTAAGTCTAATGAAAATATTTTCCTACTTGAAATTTTCCTCTATTCTATCATCATAGCTATTGTTTATGCAAAACATTTTTTTAAATTTTACACCATCAAAAATTATCTGTTTGTTAATTTTTTATCTCTTCAATTCTTGTTTGATTAAGCAACATCTTCCTGGCCTTATTTGCAAAAGGTATTTTCTCTGATACTCTAATTTGAATGTGATATTTCATATTCAGGTTATTTTTCCATGTTGTGCTTATTACAGCATATGATGCAGGATCTAAACCTAATTGGTCTAAACCTAATTTCTGTCAAAATTCTTTACAATTTTTTCAGCCATTCATGTCAAAAAAGGAGTGCTTCAAATAATAATGTTTTTTAATTCATCAAAGGTTAGGACACTATTTCCTGCTCGTTTGGGTTTTTGCTTTGTGTTCCAGTTATTGATATGATCTTTATCATCTTCTTTGTGCAGTAACATCATGTATGATATGTTGCTATCATTTTTTTTTATCTTCCATTCTCTGTTCTCGCATCACTTCCAAGATCAAACTGCCTCCAATTTGGATTTGTTTGCTCAGTGCAGACTTGATCTGGTGCACCTATCTTACCAACTACATGCTCTTAAGTGTCATTGATTTTAAACGCTTCTCCAATTAGGTAATGACCTAATGTGATCCCTGAAAATGATTCTGAAATGACTTCCATGTCCTTAATCAGTCCGTTAAAATATAGATAATTTCACTTTTGTGATGCTGAGTCCAGCACAATCCAAATTACTTAATCCCCTTTTTGAAGAATAAATTCATGATTATAAAGGTTTGTGGCTTCTGCATAAAATGAGTCCAGCTGTTCCCTTTCATTTCCTTAAATAGAACTGTATTTTACAAGGCACTTTTCATCAGTTTCTCCCATACTCAACAATGCTATGGAGTAATAAGAATTTCAGTATTGATGGTTGTTGAAGATCTTATGACAATTCCATTTCTCATTGGACAAACTCACAATTAAGATCACAGATTGAATAGATCAGAGAACTAGAAGGAACCTCAGAGGCCATCTTGCTCAACCCTCTTTCATAAGAGTTGAGGAAAACAAAGGCCAAAGAGCTTAAGTGATTTGTTCAAAATCTCAAAGGTAGTAATTGTTAGAGGCAAGATTTGAAATGAAGTCAGTTCTCTGTCTCCAGGACTGGTGTTATTTCCACTTTACTAGGCTTCTTATCAAATAGATTACAAATAACTAGGTTAATATTTGTAGATGTTCTAAAAATTGTTATATGAGACACCATCTTACTTCTTTTCTAGTAATCCATCACTATCACTTATTAAAAAAAGGATTTCTATTTAAGGCTAAGGTCCATTTTGAATATTTTTTGTGTCACATATTGCTTTTAACAAAGAAATTATCATCTAATAACCTTGAGCTTAGTTGACTTGATGCTTGAACAGCCATCTTAATCAGACTTTTTTCAGTTTGACAAAACCCAACATCTTATCTTTTATTTTAATTTTATATCTTTTTTATGTTGATACAGTTTTTAATAATCATTTTCTGACATTTTGCAATTCATGTTCTCTCCCCCATTCCAAGATGGCAGGCAATATATTTTGTAAATGTTTAATCATACTATGTTCATCATGTGAAAGAAAACCTATATGGTTTACATTTGAGAAAAATTAATGGAGGAAATATAGTGAAGAATGGTATGCTTCACTCTGCATTCAGACTCTTGTCACTTCCTTCTGGGTCCCTGAATAGCATTTTTTTTTAATCGCATTGGTCCTTTGGACTAGTCCTAGCTCCTTGCATTGCTAATAACTGTTAAGTCATTTGCAGTTGATTATTGTACTTCATTACTGTTACTGTGTACAAATTTCTCCTGGTTCTGTTCACTTCACTTTGAATCATTTGATATGTCTTTCCAGATTATTTTGTGTGTGCTTGTATGTGTGTGTGTGTCTCACTGTGTATGTGTGATTGTTTTATTCATCATTTTGCATGGCACAATTATAATCATATGCAGTGACTTATTCAGTCATTCCTCAATTTATGGACAATCCTTCAGTTTGGGCACTTCTTTGCCACCACAAAAGAGCTGCTATAAATATTTTTGAACAAGCAGATCCTTTTCCCTTCTTTTTAATCTCTTTAGCATACAGATATAGTAGTGGTATTGCTGGGTCAAAAAGTATGCACTGTTTTATGACCCTTTGGATATGGCTCCAAATTGTTCTCCAGAATGGTGCTAGCACATCTTTTGTTCCATAAATATAGCCTGAAGAAACATGAGGCCAACTCCATACCTTAAGGAGCCATCAAAAACATTACACACAAATATGATAATTCATGTAATTTGAAGCATACTTTTTAAAAAAAGGTTCTGTCTAAATAAAATATACTATAATGTAGTTGTAAAAAGTACTTAGTGACTAAAAAATAAATTATTAATTATCAAATAATTAAGTCCACCAAAGACCTACTCTGAGCCTTCATTCTGGTTTAGTAGTGACCCTTTGCTCATAAAGATTATTTTACTACAGTTTGAGACTCCCAAGATGGAAATGCTCTGAGTAAAGACTTGATGATTGTATGAATATTGTCCAAAGATCAGCATAATTATGTTTGAAGAGACTCATTGTTAGATTTTGGCATAGAAAAATGATTTATTTTGCCCATAGAAATTTTCGAAGACAATTTCTTCCATTTCAGAGTGTTTGAGTATAGAATACACACCTAGAAAAAAATTAAAGATCCTTGATCACCTGAAAAGTCTATCTAGTAGTAATTTCTCCTAACTGGAAAGTTTAGTTTATGAAAATAGAATTGATGTTTTGTCTATACCGGCACAGGTTCAGTCAAAAATTATTTGTACAAAAGTAGTAATTTCATGTGAATGACTAAATAGGATTGATGAAGAAATTGATCATTAAGATGTCCAAATATATTTGATAAATGGCAGTTTTAGTAGCCAGTACTCGGGTTTATGGTGTCCAGATAATTCAGTGATAATTCAACATATATTACACTTTTTAAAGGAGAGGAGGGTGACTAAACAATACAACAAAAGTTACAAAAAACATTTTTGTTATGTAAAAATTCACTACTTTTCTCTTCAAACTTGTAGTGATATATCTCTCTCTATATATAAAAAAATCTGAGTGCTATACATATTTCAGAGAATATGTTTTCAAATTTTATTATAATTCTCTTTTTTCAACCAACTGATTTAAGGCCCAACCTAAAATCTTCCAGCACCTAGGCTTGTAGAATCACAAAAGTTTCATGGATGAATTATGGGTTCTGATAAGTTTACTTTTATATCCTCAAAGTCCATTCATCTTCCTTCGCAAAAAGACATCTTTTTTCCCATAATATACAGTCACAGAAATGAATATATGCAGAATGGGATCTGCAAAATCCCCAGTCAAACAAGTAACAGAAGAAGTGGTGCATCAAGGTCTTGGATTTGTCTTTATGCAATGTTTAATAACCCCAAGGACATGTACTTTTCTAAGAATACAAATTACTGCGGATAAGAAATGGCTTAGGCAGACTAATTGGTTAAAGCAAATAACTGTTCATTATTCTTACAATACAAAATTTTAATTACACAGAGAGGAGAAAGTTACACCTAATGTTTTTTATTTGCATTTTTATTGGGGAGCTCTAAATTATCTTAAAATAAGTAGGTGCACTTTATTCTTTTCATTTATGCACACATTAATTCATCCATTTGTCAAATATTTATAGTGCATACTCAGTAAGCACCGTGCTAGGCACAATTGGGGAATAACAAAGAGCACTGGAATATATGGTTGCTTATTCAATATGAAAGTCAAGGCTGAAGAAGCATAGGCTTTACTGAAATTGAATTATAAGCACAAGGAAATATTTGAGCTATGAAGAATTGAATTGAAAGTTCTCTCTCAACTGTACTCATCTTTTGAAATATTCTTAACTTACCATATTCAAGCTGTGTCTACATGATAGACAACCAACTTTTTTCCAGTAAATAAAAATAAATTTAGAAATAAATACTTTTAGCATTCAGGCTGGTTTTATCATGTTTTTCCTCAGTGTCTGTATTTATTTTATCTTGTATGATATTAATGGGACTTTTTTCAAATAAAAATATTCTGATTACATAACAATACTTATTATAACTAGCACTTACATTACCATAAAGTTTTAAAAGTCCTTTATGAATATTATCTATTAGGGGCTATCATGATCTCTATTTTACAAAGAAACTAAGGCAGAAGTTGTGACTTATCCAGGATCCTACATCTCATATATTAGTACAAATTTGAACTCAAATATTCCTGATTGCTAGTCCAACATCTCATCTCTATGCCAACTAGCTGCTTAGTTAACATATAATATCAATATGTGTCTATAATATTTATGGAGAGAGTCCTAAGGTTTGTAAAGCAGAGCAGTACTTGTGTTATCTCATTTGCTACAATTTTGTAACAGTTTCACATAATACCTTAATAGAACCATTTGAATTATGTGAAGGAAAACAAAAATGCTTTGGAAGGAGAAAAAGATGGAGAAGATATTTTGGGGCATGAAGTCAGTCTTGCAATTTACTTGTTCCAATGGGGTTCAAGAGACAAGCATTTGGGTTTCCAAATTGTATGCTATGATGTTCAAAGAGAATGCCATCACGGCTTGACTTACTGCACACTAATGATCTCTATCTATGAAAGAATCAACCAGAAAGTAGAAATGGCCCCTGCTTTTATGGAGGATATGGGAGACAATGGGTGTACAATATTACTTATGCTGCTAAAGATAACTGATAAACCATATGCTCTCGCTTAACTGTCCCCCCCCACACACACACACTTTTGGTACTAGCAACACACATTTATAAGAATGGAAATTAGAGGTGAAATGGAATGCATATAAGAATTGGCTTAATGTAGAACAAAATGTGACTAAAAAAAAAAAGAGAGAGAGAAAAGTAGAAATGGATTTTCCAAATAAGAAAATCTATAAAAATGTGAGGAAGGCATAAAGACAAAAGAAGACACTGACAGATAACTCTCTCCTGTATTTCAGATTTATTTTGTTTTGTAGTTATGTATGTCTCCTCTCCCTTATTAAACTTAAAATTCCTTGAAGAAAGAGTCTGAGTTTGTATTTCCTTCATTCTTCATCAGTATACTTTGACTCATCCATGAAGCCTTCCTCAATTTCCCTAGTGAGGAATATTGAGCTATGATCTTTATCACGTTGGCCTTCATGTGATATTCTATCTCTAAAATGTATTTATTATTTTCTATAATAATTGTGTGTGTTAAATTCTTGCTGACCTTATAGTTTGTAGAGAAAGAGATCATATTGTAAATATATATCTTGTGTGTATATATATGTATATACACATACAGACAGATATATTTATATACATGTTCATATAGACATTATATATGTGTGTGTTTATACATGCATATATGTGAATCCTTTGTAGAAGAATTTATGAAATTACATTCAAAGTTTATGAGATTTAAAAAGTGGATGGGTTGTGGTCCTCACTCATACAGAAGCCCCAACAGTAATCTTACACATCCACTGAAATATTGAGGCAAAAATGTGACTTAAAGTTAAGAAATATACACCTTGTTATAAGAATTAAGCAGCAGGAATAATAGTTCATTTTTTAAATATTATTTTTTATCTGTCTCAGTGTTGGCAGCAATTTCTAAGCCTGCTGGAGAAGTCATTCACTTGACAGGAGGCAGTGCCACAGTGAGTGTCAGGAAGGAAAATCAGAGTTAATGGTCCACCAGGAAGTTTTTGTTTTAAGACTAAATTAACAATGTCAGCAGAACTAATATGAAATCTATGTATGCCAGCGTATCAGATATGAAATTGCCTTGGAGAGAAAAAAAGAAGAAATATATCCTATAAGCCTGCATGTTTCTGCTGAGATAATGGCAATAATTCTTTCATTTAGATAGGACTTTATGGGTGCCAAATATCTTCACATACATAATCTCAATTGACCCTCATAATTACCTCAGAGAGGAAGTCATACAAGTATCATTATCCCTATTTTAAGTATGAGGAGACTGAGGTCTAGAACCACAGTGTTTCATCTAAGTCCTGAAGTCTAGCTAGTGACAGCTACTGAGACTATGTCTATAATAACAGTTACTACTACTACTCCTAGTAATAATACTAATAGTGATGGTAATAATAATTCAATTCTTTATATGGAGCTTTAAATTTCACAAAGTGGTTTCCTCATAACACTGGTAGATAGTTTCCATGTTTTATTACCAACATTTTAATGATAGAGATTACATCTGTAATTTCACAGGTATAGGGAATTTCTAGATAAGTAAACTGGACCTCTCCCAATACCTTATCTCTAATATAAAGCCTTAGACTTGCATAGGCCTTTGAGAAGTTAATTGTCTTGACTAGGGTTACACAACCATATGAATGAGAGGCTCAAACTGAACCAGGGTCTTCTTCACTCTGATGCCCGTTTTTCATCCATTATGCTATGCCGATCTCATTTTATAAAAAAGTAAATTCTGGCTCTGGGAGGTCATATTTCTATGATATCTAGCAAATTCCAAGCCTATTGGTCAATGATTTTAATAGCAGAATTCCATTGCACCTCCCTTTTACTCCTCTAAACTACAAATTATCCTCCAGACTCCTAACAATAGCTTGCTGTTCTCTCAAAGAGCCTAAATCTGTCCATAATAAGTGGCAAGGAATAGGAATCAAGAAACCCAGTTCCTATTGTCAAGGATAATGGAGAGGGAATGGTGGCTGTATTTATTGCCTGTCAGTGAATAAGGAATAGGGGGAGTGGGAGAAAGCTGATTAAGATGTAGACATAGATGAGAACATGATTCAGAAATCATTTGTGATTAAAATGACACATGATGGACGTGATTTCCATTTATACTCCATAATGTAGGTGCCTGGGAAAACTGACAAATGCCTGGGGTTAGTTTACAACAAGTCAGTGAATATTTTCCTAAGCTAAGACAAACAAAAGCTATTCAGGCTATTGTATTTACACTGTGCTTTTTATATGCTACCTCTCTCTGGAACGCAACATACTTGTCATACAGAGTTGTTGTATAGCTCTCACACATCACATACACTGGAATTTAGGGATGCATTCACAGAATGCTCTTGACTAAATAGAAAAAAGGAGAGGTAAATTACTTGGTGATTGAAAAGTAGTTGCTAACCCATCAAGAAAGCTGTCAAGAGATTACACCATTATTTTCAAGAGTAGATATATAGGAGATGATCTTAATCCCTTGAAAGAACTGAGCCAAATGGCTGTCAAGTAATAAAGTAAAGTCTGAACTGTGAGTGCCCTCAACACTATCATTTTGCATTGCGGCTTTGGGTGTTTATTGAAAACAACAACGGAATTATCTCAGCTTCACAACATCCTGTGATATACTCAGAATTATTTCTGAGCTTACCTGTGTGTAGCTTCTCTCAAAGAAGATTCTGAGGACTGAAATGGTGTCAGGATACATTCTTCATTGTTGTAAAGGGTACTAAATATTTGGAGGCTATAATGCACTTAGGCTTTTCCTTTGAGATAGAAATGTTAAAAGAGTAGAGTTGTAATTTATAAAAATTAAGCCTCTGTAAGATATTGTCAATTTACTCCCTATCAGAGTATAAATTAATATTATCTAATAAAAATAGACAATTACCTGTGATTTAACTGTTATAAATCCCCTGTAGGTGAAAAAGCTTTCTATACCATTGCACAATAGCACATTCTCTAAAATATATAGTCTTAGAGAGATTCCTAGAGTCTTGAGTGACTAAGTGACAAGCCTAGAGTCACACAGCCAGGAAGGTTATTGGAGGCAAGACTTGAATTGTCATTTCCTAACTTCGGGCCACTACACAATATTTCTTCTTTACCATTGTAGAGATAGATAGATAGATAGATAGATAGATAGATAGATAGATAGATAGATAGATAGATAGATACAATAGATAAGACAAATTGATAGATATGTGAATAGATAGATGGATAGATACATAGATTGATAGATCAATCAACCAATAGATAGGTAGAGCAATAGCTAGATAGAGAGATAGATAGAGAGATAGATAGATAGATAGATAGATAGATAGATAGATACATAGATAGATACATAGATAGATACATAGATAGATACATAGATAAATAGATAGAACCATCTATCATAAACAGGCAGCTAGGTGGTACAGCAAATAGAAGACTAGGTTTGAAATCAGGAAGATCCAGCTTCATGAGTTCAGCCACAGAAACTTACTACCTGTGTGAAACTAGGTAAGTCACTTATTCCTATTTGCCTCAATTTCCTCATCAATGAGCTGGAGAAGGAAATGGTAAACCATTGTAATATCTTTTTCAAGAAAATCTCAACTAGGGTCATGAAGAGTTGGAAACAAGTGAACAACAACAATAAGAGAGGTTATAAATATTTTATAAGCCTTAAAGTGTTATCGGTATATGAGATATTGTTATCAAGAATCATATAATCACTCTGAAGTAGATTTCTTTGGTTTGAAAATTAAATACTGAAATGACAAATGTTAGAGGGGAGCTATGGAAAAGCAGAGGCTCTAATTCACTTAAGGAGTTTTGAACTAGTCCAACCAATCTGGAGAACAATTTGAAATTTTACCCAAAGAAGTATAAAACTGTACATAACCTCTAACTTAGCAATACCACTATTTTGTTTTATCCCAAAGAGATAAATAAAAAGACATATATTTCTAAAATATCTATAGCAGATTGTTTTGTGGTGGCAAAGAACTGAAAAATGTAGGGGATACCCATTAACTTGGGAATGAGTAAACAAGTTGTTGTATATGATTGTGATGGAATTTTATTGTGCTATAAGACAAGCAGGATGGTTGTACATAAATACCTAAGATGGCTTTTATAAACTGTTACAAAGTGAAGTGAACAGAACCAGAAGAACATTGTACACAGTAACAGCAATATTGTAATGATGATAGACTATAAAAGACTTAGCTACCCTGATCAAGACAATGATTCAAGTTCAGCCTTGACACCACGAAACTGCTTAGATTACAGAACCTTATGTAGGCATCATGTCGATTCCTGGACCTAAGAGAGCCACTGTGATACTCTGTGAAGAGTGTTTGATCTGGATTCAAAGGACTTATATTCAAATCATAGCTCTCCAAATTACTACATGCATAATTTTAGTCAAATGACCTTGCCACTGCAGACCTCAGTTTCCTCACCTGAAAAACGAGATGGTTAGTCTAGCTGATCTCCAAAGTCCTTTTTAGCTCTAAATCTATGCTTTTAATTCCATCTATGCTATGAAATATTGATCATATTTTACTTATTTTATCATAGGTGGCCCTCTTACCGATCATATTCAAAGATTAGTAGATCATTCTGCTTCTCATTCCCCCCAGATAGTTGGTTCCCTTTACCTTCCCACTCAAAAATCTGAGTAGTTGAAAAAAATACAAGTATCTCTCAACAACAGCTAAACTCAAGTTATGTCTCTGTGATAGTGCCAAATAACTATTTTAAGCAACTGATAAAAAACAGTTAATTCTATGGTTTATTGTAAATAAGTGTCCATAAATCCAAGGCACACACAAACAGAGAGAGAGAGAGAGAGAGAGAGAGAGAGAGAGAGAGAGAGAGAGAGAGAGAGAGAGAGAGAGA
>NC_058130.1:116745459-116772720 GCF_016433145.1 Gracilinanus agilis | reverse complement strand
ATATATATATATATATATATATATGTATATATATATGAAGAATTACATCATTAATATCATTTATTAAATCACAATATTGATTTTTCAGTCCTACTTACCAGTTACACTTTGGTAGAAGAAATGTCTGTTTCATGAAAGGTAGGCTTATTCTTTAAGCAAGTAGGAAGAAGACTGCTTGGCTTCCTGGCTGCCTAAAAGCATGAAAAGCCCAGCCCAGGGGGGTTTTAGTGTCAGAGTTTTTCCCAGAGCTATACTACTTTTCTAAAGGGAAAACCTTCCTAGTGTGACCAATTGCCACAGTGACTGGAGATAAAGGGGAGAGACTTATATCTGTTGTATTTTTTTTAATTTTATACATTGATTTATGGCATTTTATGATCTACGAGTACTTTAATATGTTCTTACACATGACTTACGTAGGTTAAGAAATTTCCTTCCCAGCTGTAAAACGGGGTCACAGGTTTGGTGGACAGTGTCTTGAGGGTAAGCCTGGAACCCTTAAATAGTTCCTTGCTCTTCTACTTGAGTCAAAAGCCAACAAACAACAAAACAAAACAACAAAAAGCAACAGTAAGGAGCTGCCACTAACCTCTTCCTAGTTGCCAAGGCTGCTACTGCTTGTGCACATTGACACTTCCATTCTCACTACTACCACTATTATTCCTGTTTCCCTCGGAATTAAGTCACAGATTTAGAGCTGAAGTATACCTTGGAGACTATGCCGTCTAAAAGAAAGGTTACATGATTTATCCAGAGTTCCCAAGTTTACCTTAGTATTTGAGGTAGGATTTGAAATCAAATCTGCCTGATTCAAGTCTAGCTTTCTATTTCACTATACTACCTCTTACTAGACATTTGAGTTTATTAAATATGTTCAACTGAATTGCATATTATTGTCTTTATATCAAACCCTTATGCTGGTAAGAAATTAGTTTGGTTGTAACTGGGACCATCTATAAGGGTAGACTATTCTATATTGAAGATTCATCAATAAAAAGTATTTGAGACAATTGTGGGTAATTAGTTTAGGATGGAGTTAAGTATTCTCAATAGATGATATAAATAAAGGAGGGGGATAAGTGCTTGGATTAGTGCCAGGTACTATAATATACACAATTCAAGGAGAAGTGGGGGTGAGGGAAAAGGCAGGAGACACCCGGGGAGAAAATATCCCATTTCCCTTATCTGACATTCTCTCGTCCCACCAGGACTTTCCAGATTCAACTCTTGTGCTGATCCATGTGCTCTACCCAGATGCTCTTTCTGCTTTCTTTCTTTTACTCATTTGCTCTCCTGAGCCATCACCAAAGAGAGTCCTATTTTTAAAAAATCTGTTCCTTTAAAGTTTTTGGCATCTACCTTACAGGGCATCTATATAGGGCACTCATTCTACTGAAGCTAATCAAACCAGACTTGTTATTAAAATGCCAATGCCCAAGTGAATAATTAAATCTGATCTTCCTTAGACTTTTTGGAATAGAGTACTAAATGTGCCAATTTGGTGGTGAAGATAGTGGGGTTGAGGGGGAAAATCAAAGTAAGAAGTGTGTTCTTATATGACTTCAACAAAGGAGAAAGAAGATGAAAGGAAATTGCAAAATTCAGATGCCAAATTGGTATTCACTTCAACCATCAGGATAATTGTGGTCATGTAAACTTGGCCTTCAAAATCTGTCAATGTTACAACCAGCACAGAAGAAAAATAATATGTGTGGGGAAAGCCAGATCAATTACCCTCAAAAAATTCTTTAGAGACATTCATGACTCTTTCCCATTTTAAGCAGTATGCATTTTTCTTCCCTAATTAAATCAGGAAATTCAGATTTAGGGATTAAATTCTGAATTATTAGCTCTTTCTCATCAAGAATTTATACTCTGTGCCTTGGAGTGTGATAAAAAGATCAGTTCAGAACTGCTAGCTAGATACTAAGTCACTTAAGTGAGGCAATTGGTTCCTCCTTGCCTCTCCCACTGAGTTTGAAGTTTTATAGCCGTGGAAGCAAGGTAGTAAGCATACAATATTCTTGGAGAAAAGCCTGAGATGAATTAAATCCATCAGACCCATCAAGTAAAAAGTAACTTTTTTAAAATTCATACAGACAGTATGTTGTTAGAAATGTGCTATTTTGGAAGAAGCATTTGCTCTGGACTCAGAGGACTTGTTTTCAAATTCCATGTCTGTTGTTTACTACATGGATGACCCTGGGCAAGTCATTTAACTTCCCTTTGCCTAAGTTCCCTCTTTTGTAAAATAAGAGATTTGGATTAAATAATCCTTGAAGTCACTTAAAGTCAATAAATTCTACAACTTGTGATCTGAAAATATATAAAGTACAATTTAAATGCTGTTGAGAGTATTGTGAGAGGAAAATACTTGACCTTTTCTTCTCCCTGCCCTAGCAAGTAACCAGCAACTAGCTGTTGTTTGACTTTTTTTTAAGAACTTCCTTTTGAGTATTATTTTACCTAGAGCCTATTTCTCTCTAATATCTCCATCTCTGTCCATAGAGCCATCATCCCCAGTCACTAAGTCGAAAGTCATTAACAAAAGTGAGTAGAAACAGGAGAACGTCATACCCAGTAACAGTAATGATGTACAATGATCAGCTGTGAATTACTGAACTGTTATCAGAAGTGCAAGAATCCAAGACGACTCCAAAGGATTCATGATGAAAAACCCTCTCCTCAACCCTAGAAAAAACTGATGAAGTCAATGCGGAGTGAAACACACCATTTTCCACACAATGACCTTCATGAGTTTTTTCTTGTATAAGCAATATGTGTCATCTTCCACATGACAAACATAGAAATAGGTAAATTGTATCTATGTGTAATCTGGAAAAAATAACTTTTTAAAGAATTAGCCTATCCAAAAAAAAGTAAATTAAAATAAAATCACCTTTGACTCTTTTCTTCCATGCATTCATATATTAAATCTTATATATTCTACTTATACCATCATTGTTGCATCTCTTCTCTTACCATCCTGTCTTCCATTCTCTAAATTCAGGCAGTCACTGCTTGAATACAGTTAACCATCTCAGAGCAGCCATTCCACTTCCTTTCTTTCCCCTTTCAAATATACCGCATGCTGCTGCCAGATTTGTCTCCAAATACACTAATAGGATGAGACCATTCAACTGCTTGAACAATTGCAACAGGTTCCTAGAGTACCTGTTGCAAAAAGACTAACACCTTAGCTTGGTACTCAAGTGGGCCTTTCACAATGAGGATCAACTTAACTTTCCAGGCTTATCCTATGCTGTTTTACCTGACATTTTCGATGTTACAGCTCAACTAGGTTGTTTAGCCCCTCTTTCTGGCACATTCCACTTGTTATTTCAGCAGCTTTCTTCAACCAAGTCTTTAGGTAGCCCCCACTACCACCACCATGACGTCTATGGTTCTTACCCACAGCAAAGCATTTCTTGATCACCGACCCTGCCCCTTTACACACAAACACACACTCAATCTGGAAGCAATTTCTCTCATCTGAGCTGGTCACCTTTGAAAAGACAGCAATTTATCATAGAAATAGCATTAACTTTAAAGTGAAAAGGCTTAGTAGTGAGTCCTGGCTTTACCACTAACCAGCTGTGGTAAACTATCAACAATTATTTTACCTCTCTGATCCTTAGTTTCTTCATCTGTAAAATGATGATACGATCATTACCTCTATCTATACTATTATTACTTCAGAGATATTATAAAATAAAATAAATGTTGTATAAACTGTAAATTGAAATATAATTGGACCACTATTATCATAGAACTTGACTTTTCATGTATTTTTCATATGTCTTCTTATCTTCCACTATTCCACACGCAATAAAAAAATGTTAAGTTCTTTAGGGGCAGGAATTGTGTCTTATTTCTTTATTTCCTCTGGTTTCTATCATACTGTATTATTCATTGAAACTGCTTGATGCATGATTATTGGATATAATTGATTTTTTTGCCCTTTGAATAACAAAAACAGGTAATTTAAGTATGAAGAAAGAATCCAGGGTAGAAAAATCCATCTGTAATAAGGACTATTGTTGTGTAGTTGGAAGGGAGGCAGACTTAACATCTCTGGCCTATTCCTCCTCTTGCCTAATCTTTGTCCAAGGGAAACGTTAATTCCTAAATGGAGGGGAAACAGGAAATTTGAGTCAGAGGTCACTCTGCTCTCCTCAGAGAGAGATTGTACCAGGAGAGAATTATATCTGTCTTCTCTCTAAAATATTATTACTCTAATAGATATGATCAGGTTGAATTTAATTTCTTATTGCTTCATCATTATTGAAGGAAACTGGGACTCTAAATTATATCCATTGTTATATTCAATAATTTGGGAAGAGATGGATGCCACTTGACTGACAGGGATGGCAGTTGAGAGACTTGGAATGTTCCCAAGTGCCATGAGCTAGGGGCAAACATCGGTTGGCCCCACCCTATATAACCTCTCACAGCTACATTGAGAAAAGTCTCTGGACTTTAGAGGTCTCTGGATTCAGAGGCTGAGAACTGGAGATCACAGATCTCTGCAAGCCTCTGTGGTTCAATCTGGGCAGTGGGTGGTTGACTAAAGGGTGGTTGAAGGGTGGCCTGGAGGTGGAAGAAGAAGATAGGAATAAGCCTGAATCTATTTCCTGATAGAGTGTGAGAGCTAGTGAATCATCAATGCTAGTAGTGAGAAAGCTGAGAGAATAAAGACCATCAATATATCTGCAGCAATAGTCTTTCCTATTCTTTGGCTTGGCTGTGGCCAGGTCCAGCCAGAGATAAAGGGAGAGGGTGAAATCTCAAGCCTTCATCAGATTAATAGCTTCCAGTCCTGATTGTTAATTAGTACAATAGATAATAGATCAATAGGGTTTCTGATCCCCAATCCTTGACCTTGTTATCCTTTCCCTGTTTATAGATTAAAGAGTGTTCAATAACAAGTACCTTCCTGAGTGGTCTTTCTATCATGGCCCTTGGGAAGGCGGTCAAATGCAGTCAGATCCTGAATGTTATCCAAGGCTGATCAATAGCCCAATACCAATTTATCCAACCCCAAGTTGGGCCTGGAAAGGTTATCCATCTATCTAACCTCTCAAGGGTCTTTACTTGGGTAGCTGTTAAAGAATCCCTAACAGGTTATCAACCGAACCTGTTAGACAGAAGGGGATATCTTACAGCAGCAGTCAGGGTGATAGGAGTAGGTGTTCCTCCCACCAACTGCAGCTGAGGAGATCATAGACAAATACACATCATCACCATCATTATATATCTCTATACCTGTGTAAATGGAATTAGCTCAAGCCCATTCATAGTTAAAACTCTAGCCACCAGAGATCATGTCATCCCCACCTCCCTTAGTGGGGAGGGGAGATGAGTTACCCAAACGTGACAATAAGTAACAAATCAAGAACAAGGGACAGCCCTCTGGCAGTCAAAAACCAGTATCGAGGCTGCCATTGGTCCACTTGAATTAGAGGTGGATCCCCAGGAAGTGACGAAAGATGCTATCTCTTCAAGTATGATGATAACTTCCTGTTGAGGGAGTTCAGGCTTTGAACTTGGTGCTGAAGGATCTCGGCTGAGACCTCAGGCAGCTTCCCTTCTGAATTGTCACATGGGTAAGTTAGGCTGACTTCCTTTGGCCTACCTTGGCATTTCTAGAATCTCTGCCTCAAGCAGGCTTTTTTGCCTCTCTAATTGCTAAGGTCTTGTGACCAGTAGCCTAGTTTAATTAGCCTTTTAACCCTCTCTTGGTCCAGGCCTCTGCTGGTCCAGGCCAGCCTCTGTCTCTCTCTATTTCCCTACCTTCTACCTTCCCAAATTTGTAAATAAACTACCATAAAACCCATCCTGACTTGGGTCTATTTTAATTATGGAATCAATCTGAATTATTGATTCCTGGTGACCATACCTTAAAATATATGTCTATATAATATCTAATTTTTCCCCATTACATACCCCTATATTTCTATAACACCATCTATATAATAATTATATAAAACTCATTCCTTTATCCCATAAAATTCCAGTTTCATAATGAACTTGCATTGCAAATAGCAAAGAAAACCCATTTATCCTAGTCAAGAGCAAAACAGAAATCAGAGAAGCCATACATAGGGAGATATACACCAGATAATACTGATTAAAGGGCCTTCTTGTTAGGAACAAGGTAACTCATTTCATCCAAGAAAGAGGGTCTTGGATTTCACCCAAGGGAAACTCCCCTAATTCTTTATTTAGTACAGCAAAATGGAATAAGAACATGATAAAAACTAGCAGTATCTTTCATGTCTCCCTAAACTCTTTTCCTTTAGCAACCTGAAGTAGAGCTGACTTCTTCCATCTCTCTCAAGGCTGAAAGCCAAAAGTACTAGAAACAACTCAATATGTAAGGATCCAAGAAGACTTGAAGCTTGAAGAGTTAATGAAGAAAGTTGAATAAGGCCTGAATTTTCCTACTCTAGACAACTCTGCCACCCTCCTCACATAGGGCAAGACATTAATTTCTCACATTGTGGAAAAAGTCCCATCTCAATGAGCTTCAAAAATGAGATTACATTAGGAAGCCCCTATTGACAATAAGAGCATTTTTCAAGGGTTGAAAAAGACAGTAATAAGAATAAATAGTATAAAGACTTTATTCTTGATATTCACAAAATTTATAAATGAATTTTTATTCCAGTTTATGCTGAAATAAGTAAGCAACATAGTATTTTCTGAATTGCTTGGCATGGTGAAAATTTTAGGGCCAAGATTCATAAAAAGATAGATAACAGAGAACCAACAAATATATAAATGATCTTGTGTTCACACAAAATTGTACAGAACATGAAGAATTCCTCATCATTTTCATCTTGCTAAACTCCATTGGACTCTCATCATGCCCTCTGAATCTCATCTTCCAATGAGATTATATTAACTCTGAAATTCTTATCTCCTTAGAACCACTTAGAGTCCAGTCCTTTCATCTCATTTGAAAGAGTTGAGGATAGAGAGTGGAGGTGTGAAGTTTCTTGGTCCTTCCTGGAGGATGCCCCTTCTTGAATTTCAAGCTACTTGCACATCTTTTAAAATCTTCATGCCCCATACAGGCTGCCTACCCCCAACCTCTTCCTGCTTTTCAGTTTCTTTTTATGTTTTCTTTTTATGTTTTTGATTTGTCTTACTCCATTAGGTTTTTAGCACCTTGAGGGAAATGAATTTTTGCCTTTCTTTATATTTAATAACTGTCTCATCCTTGGAGATCTTAAAATATAGCTAGAAAATGACTTGCTGGGGATGTCAAAAGAACAGTTTCATGGTTCAAAGAAAGTTCCTGGGACTTTTTGAATTCTAGTGTTTTATGAGGAACAAATGAACTGTTGATTTCTCATCTTATGATGTCTTCCCTAGATAATGTGAAAAAGCCGGGAGGCAGAAATGAAAATGGTAAGAATTCCAGGAATGGGATATAGCAAGTAAAAATATCCAGAGTCAAGAGGTGAAGTGTCTTGTTTGAGGAACATCAAGGTCTGTGTCACTGGATCAGAGTATGTAATGGCATTCCCCAATTGATAAATGGTGAAAGGATATGAATAGTCAGCTCTCAAAGGAAAAAATGAAAACTATCTGAAGTTGGAGGAAGCTAGATGGTTCAGTGGGTTAAGAGCCAGGCCTAAAAATGGCAGGCTCTGGGTTCAAATTTGATCTCAGACACTTCCTAGTTGTGTGACTCTGGGCAAGTCACTTAATCCCCATTGCATAGCACTTACCACTCTTCTGCCTTGGAACTAATATACAGAATAGATTCTAAGATGGAAGGTAAGGTTTTTAAAACAAATTATTTATAGACAAAAGAAAAAATGCTACAAATCACTATTGATTAGGGAAATGCAAATTAAAACAACCAAGACCTATCAGAAGAGAGGCTAATGTGACCAAAAAGGAAAATGATGAATGTTGGAGGGGATGGGGAAAAATTGGGATGCTAATACTCTGTTCGTGGAACTGTAAACTGAAATAACCATTCTGGAACCATTCGCACTGGGCCATAAAACTAATTTCTGACTCTTCAGTTGCCATGGCATCTGTGAAGAAATATGTGATGAAGGTGGCAAAAAAAAGTAAATCTTCAAATTTACCCCAGATTTTACACATCCTATGGAAGATGGGATTATGGATGCACCTAATTTTAAGTAATTTTTACAAAAAAAAATCAAAGTGAATGAAAAAACTGACACTGTGGGGATATTGTAACAATTAAGAGAAGCAAGAGAAAACAACTATCATGTCAGGATTGCCATTTTCTAAAAGATATCTGAAGTATCAAAGAAATATTTTAAGGAGAGCAATCTTTGAGATTGTCTCTGGGTGGTGGCTAATAGCAAGTAGAGTTATGAAATACAATATTTCCAGATCAACCATGCAAAAGAGGAAGAAGAAAAGGATTAAATTTTCTTGGGTCTGGAAATATTTTATACATGATTGTGAATAACACTGGAACCCCCAAAATTACCTCTATGAGATCCGTATCCCAAAGATATCAATAAGGGGAAAAGACTTACCTGTACAAATATATTCTTAGCAGATTTTTTTGTAGTAGTAAAGAATTGGAAACTGAGAGAGGGAGGGGTCCATCAGTTGGGAAATAACTGAACAAGTTGTGGTATGGTTGAAATGGAATACTATTGCCTTAAGAAATGATGAACAGGATGAGATCAGAAAAACCTAAAAAGACTTAAATGAATTGACACAAAGTGAAATGAGAGGAACTAGAGAACACTGCATACAGTAACAGAAATATTCTATTATGCATCAGCCATAAAGGACTAAACTATTATCAACAAAGCAAGTTTCCAAGATATCTAAAGAAGATTCAAGATGAAAAATGCAATCTACAGCCAAAGAAGGAGTCTGATTACAGGTCAAAGTATGTCTGTTTCCACTTTATTTTCTTCATGAGAATTTTTTATGTGTGATATGTATCTTCTGTCATGACATTAGCAATATGGAAAAACATATTGCATAAAAGTACTGGAATAACCTATATCAGACTATTTACTACCTGGTGGCGGGAGGAGGGAAGGACAGAATCTGAATTGTAAAATGTCAGAAAAAAATCATCAAAAATGGTTTCTACATGTAATTAATATAAAATAAAGAATACATAGTATAAAAAGAATAGAACGTGAATGAAACTGCTGGTTATAAAGGTCTTTGAATTTCTAATATGCTTTTTATAGTTGATCCTGAGCCTGATAGGGAGCCATGTGAGAGAAATGGCATGCTCAGATTTGTATTTTAGGAAGATCACTGAGAAAGAGATTAACGAGGAGACTATTTCAACAGCAAGGGCAGAGGTGATGTGTACCCTTACCAGACTGATGTTTGTGTCACGGGAAAGAAAGGGCTGTGTATAAGGGATGTTATAGGGTGCAGGTAGGTGGTTCGATGGATTGAGAGTTAGAACCAGAGGGAAGAGGTCCTGGGTTCAAATCTTGGATCAGATCATTTTTAGTTGTGTGACCTTGGGTAAGTCACTTAACCCCTGTTGCCTAGCCCTTGCTACTCATTTGCCTTGGTACCAATACACAGTATAAATTCCAAGATGGAAGGTAAAGGTTTAAAAAAGAGAGAGATGTTACAAGGGTGAACAGGTCATTGGTAAATGAAGAATAAGATAACATAATGCTTCAGAAGCATTATAAAGGACCATCACAGGGTTTTTATTTCATTCAATTCAATTTTGTAAATATCTATTAAGTGCCTATTAAAATGTCACAAGAACCAAATTTAAGACTGAAAGAATATTTACTCAGCTTTTTTTCCCCTCTATTAACCAATTACCACTAGTCTACTGCTATTTTTCTGTTAAATAGACATAACTATACTAAATTGTACTTATTTGTTTACAAAATAATTATTTTAAAAAGAAACAACTATGCACATAATGTTACAAGGTTATCTTGAAAGTATTACTCTTGGCAGGAAGTCTTTGTTTTAAACTCAGATGGCCAGAATTTAATATTCCCAAAACTACTTAAAAAGGTTTTTATTGTTGGTCCTTCTGGATATTATAGCTTTTATGAATGAAATTTATGTCTCCATCCTGTTCAAAGTACCATAATAATTTCTAAAAGCAAATTATGTTGGAAATTTATGTGGTCGGATTATAGTAAGAATGTTTTGTTCATTATAAACCATATCCCTTCAACAGCAGAGTTTTCCTAAAACCTATTTTCAAATTTTGTTTCTGTGTATGTATGTACAAATGTATAAATAGAAAGATAGACGTTTTATGTTCAATTCAATAAATGTTTATTAAGCACACAGAATTTCCAATGAGATGTTAGGCTATACAAGATAGGCCTAAAGACACAAAGTCAAAGACCAAACCACTGACTTTAATACCACAGTCAATACAAAAAAGAAAATTTTTATCTGACATGCCTAACATATAAAATAAAAACAAAATTTAAAACTGAAATATTACTCTATGATATCCTCTCTCTGTCTAGATTAACAAAAGAGGAAACAGAATACATAAATAATCCCATCTAAGAAAAAAGAAATTGAAGAAACCATCAGTGAAATTCCTAAGAAAAAATCCCCAGGGTCAAATGGATTCACAAGTGAATGCTATCAAAAATTTAAAGAACAACTAATCCCAATACTATACAATATACATGGTAAAATAAGCAATGAAAGAGTCCTACCAAATTATTTTAATGACACAAATATGGTATTGATTCTTAGGCCAGGAAATCCAAAAACAGAGAAATAAAATTTTAGACCAATTTCCCTAATGAACATTGATGCAAAAATAATAAATAAAATATTAGCAAAGGGACTATAGCAATATATCATGAGGAATCTTCACTATAACCAGGTGAAATGTATAACAGGAATGCAAGGTTAGTTTCATATTGGGAAAATTATCAGCATAATTGACCAAATCACTAACCAAAATGACAGAAATCACATGATTATCTCAATAGATCCAGAAAAAGTCTGATGAAATTTAACACCTCTTCCTATTAAAAATGCTAAAAAGCATAGAATTAAAAGGGTCTTTCCTTAAAATAATAAGTATGTACTTAAAACTATCAGTAAATATCATCTGCAATGGGGACAAGTTAGATGCCTTCCCAATAAGAACAGGAGTGAACCAAGAATCCCTATTATCACCACTATTATTTAATACTGTGCTAGAAATGCTAGCTTTAGGATTCATAGAAGAAAAAGAAACTGAAGGAATTAAAGTAGTCAATATGGAAACTAAACTATCACTCTTTGTAGATGATATGGTGGTATACTTAGAGAATCCTAAAAAAATCAACAAAAAACCAAGTTGAAATAATAGCTTTAGTAAAGTGGCAGGATACAAAATAAACCCACATAAATCATCAGCATTTCTATGTATTTCCAACAAAACTCATCAACAAGAGTTAGAAAGAGAAATTCCATTTAAAATCACTCTAGACAATATAAAATATTTGAGAATCTATTTGCCAAGACAAATATAGAAATTATATGAACACAATTACAAAGCACTTTTGACACAAATAAATTTAGATATAAACAATTAGAAAAACATTAATTGCTCATGAGTAGGCTGAGTTAATATAATAAAAATGACAATCCTACCTAAATTAATTTACTTATTCAGTGCCACACCAATCACACTACCAAAAAACTATTTTATTGAACTAGAAAAAATAACAAAATTGATATGGAAGAACAAAAGATCAAGAATATCATGGGAACTAATGAAAAAAAATGTGAAAGATGGTGGCCTACAGGTACCAAATCTGAAACTGTACTATAAAGTAGTAATCATTGAAACAATTAGGTATTGGCTAAGAAACAGAAGGGTGAATCAATGGAATAGATTAGGGGTAAATTACCTCAGCAATCTATGGTTTAATAAACCCAAAGTTTTCAGCTTTTTGTATAAGAATTCATTATGTGAAAAAAATTGCTAGGGAAATTAGAAAGGAGTATGACAAAAATTAGGTTTAGATTAGTATTTCACACCCTATACTAAGATAAAGTCAAAATGGGTATATGATTTAAAGATAAATAGTGATATTATAAGCAAATTAGGAGAATATCAAATTGTTTACTAGTCAGATCTATGGAGAAAGGAAGAATTTATGACCAACAAGAGATAGAGAACATTAAGAGATGTAAAATAAATAATTTTGATTATATTAAATTAAAAAGGGTTTGTATAAACAGAACTAATGCAACCAAGATTAAAAGGGAAACAAGAAACTGGGAAAACATTTTACAACAAATTTCTCTGATAAAGGTCTCATTTATCAAATGTATAAAGACCTAAGTCAAATTTATAAGACCACAAAGATGGTAAACCTATTCAACAGCTTTGCTCTTAAAAATGAATGAATAAACAAAAAAACCTTTATTAAATACTTACTATGTACAAAGCATCAGGCTAAGGGCTAGGAATTCAAAAAGTAAGAACAGCTCTAGTTCTCAAGAAATTAAATTTCAAGGGAAGTCAAATTTGGAGGAAATGGGAAGATAATACGAGGTTAAAGTTGCAAGTCAGAAGGAAATTCCATGGTCCTTAGAATTAAATTACAAAGCAAGCATCAATAAATATTCTTTAAAGTTATTTCTATTGATAATCATATTTTTCTTATTTTGAAACATCTGGACTTTGGTGGTAAGAACTTTATTTTCAGGAATCCTCAGTAACTGGTTTCTAAGAAAGGATAGTTTTCAGGATCCAAAGAAGTAGTTGTCAGCTCACATCCCCAAGAGAGATTGCTTCCTAGGATATTAGCTGTGGGAACTAAGTTGGAAGTAAGACCAGTGCTAAACAGAAGTGGAAATCCAAGGGAGATATCTTCTACTTGATGGTGGCATGGCAGTTGGTCAGAAGTTGGTGTTGGTAGGGACAAGAAAAGTGAGCACCTTCTCCACTGTGAGTACCCTCCTCAATGATGGTTGTGAGCTCAGGCTTGTGAAAATTTATTTAAATCCTCTGTTAATATCTCATGGATGGAATAGAATTGACTTGACATATCTAGAAGGATATATCAGGGAAAGATATGCCTTGGCACATCCAATTCAATAGGGCTTAGAAAAAAACTATGTGTCATCCAAGAAAAAACCAAGCTTGCTACAAAGAGACATATTTATCACCAAAAGGACACCAGGTGATGATTTACTTAGTGCAAAGCAATTTATAGAGACCATCTGATAAAAAACAAAGAGTTGTGATTTATAAAATTAATCAGTAAAATAGTCCCTATAACAAAAGATTGTTGTATGGCAATTTAAGTCTTAACACATTATTTATTTTAATGATCATAGGAAATTATTATGGATCAAGAGTTGGAAGGTTTCTAGTCCAACTTACCCATTTGAAAGATGAAGGATAAAAGGCCCAGAAAAATTGAATGACTATTTCAAGATCACACAAGTAATAAGGATCAGAGGCAGTATTTGAACCTATCTCTGCTGACTTCAGAACCAATAGTCTTTCTATTCTCTGTCATCATCATGATTATGAATACCACTTCCCATTTTTGTAGCTACTAGACTATTTTATTTTTGTCTTTATATCTTCAGTAGTTAGCACAGAGTTCAACAAAGAGTGAGTAAATGCTTGCCGATTGACTACTGATTTTTAACAGAAATTGAGGAAGGTTGCTATAACTTTAATAGTTTGTTCTGATAAATTTTGCTACTTTTGTGGATTGCCATTTCTATCTGTTGTGTATTTTTTCCTGTTGATTCTGCTTTCTTTATCTTACTTTACCTTCAAATTTTTCTCTAATTTTTCTGTTTTCTTTATTTCTTTACAAAAACAATGATAGATCTATAATGTCATAATTTGTGATGTCCTCCTTGTCGAACTTGTTTATATCTTCCCATAAATCTTCCATACAGGGTTGAATCAGGATAATAGAATCTGTCCCCAGCGGATTTCTTGATATTATACAGTTAACAATTCAACTTTTTTCAAATATAAGTCCTTATGTCATTAAAAAAACACCATGAGGTTTTTCAAATGCATTTTAGCCTACTGTCTACTTTTTATTCCATTCTGGCTCCAGTGTATTATCTACCTCTAATGCCTATCCAAGATATATGTACAGGATGATTGAGATTTATGGACTACCTATACAATTTCAAATTATTGTTTAGACAACAGATAATGCTTTATTCACTTTATTTTTCCTGTGTTAATAGTTTGATCAAATTTTTATCTATTCTTTTCCTAAGCAATATTGAATCAAACTCAATTTCATAACTGTTTACAAGAAATTAAATGAAATTAATCCCAAAGAATTCCATAACTAATTATCTCTTACTCACTACAAACCTTTTTTCAAATTTCTTTGTACATTTTCAGGAATTCTTCCTTCTTGAAAATCAGATCTGGTTCTCATACTATTTTTTTTTCATTTTACATTATTTTCACGAAGGTCTTTCCATATTTTTTAAACTCCTTGTGCTTAAGAGTCTCAAATGAATGACAATATCCTGTTATAGTAATTTGCTACAATTTGTTAAAGCATTCCAACATTACTGAACAGTACATCATTACCTTTTTTTCAATTACAAACAAATCCTTTTAAGATGTGTTCCCAACACTGAAATTAGTGGTTCAAAGAACAGGATCAATTTTAGTATATATTACCTAGTTCTTTCCCAAAAAAGATTCTAAAAGTTTCAAGTTCTATCTAAAATAAATATTTCTCTTTCTTCATAATCCCATCTACACTGAATTGTGTCATGTTTAGTTATCTTTGCTGATTTGATTATATTTTTGTGAGGTAGTATCACTAAGGTTTTTCCCTAATTTTCATCTCCTTGATTACTTATGAGATGAACTATTTGTTTCAAGTGATTATTAATCATTTTTCTTCCTCTTTAGAAAATCATCTAGTTAGACTTAACTCTTTTCAATAATTAAAGAGTGCACCTAGAGATTCTATACTGTTCTTGGTTTACTTAGGTAAAATAGATAAAGTTGGCTCAATTGTGTTCATTTTCATCTCATATTGTTTATACTTATTTGTATTTTCAACTCCCCTATATCACACTTTTGTATTAAAGTCACTTTTTAAAGTATGTTTGATTATATAAGTATATGTTTATTTAATTTGGAAGCTATTTTTAAATTTTATTTATTTAATTGATTAATTTAGAATATTTTTCCATGGTTACCTGATTTGTATTCTTTCCCTCCCCTTCTCCATCCCCTCCTCCCATAGCCATTGAGCAATTCCACTGGGTTTTACATTTTTCATTGATCAAGACCTATTTCCATATTATTAATATTTTCAATAGAGTGATTGTTTAAGAGTTTACATCCCCATCAAACCATATGATCAAGCAAATGTTTTTCTTCTGCATTTCTGCTATCAGAGTTCTTTCTCGGGATGTGGATAGTGTTCTTTTTCATAAGTCCCTCTGGATTTTCCTGGATCATTGCATTGCTGCTAGTAGAGAAGTCCATTATGTTTGATTGTGCCACAGTGTCTCCGTCTCTGTGTATAATGTTTTCCTGATTCTGCTCCTCTCACTCTGCATCAATTCCTGGAGATCATTCCAGTTCACATGGAATTCCTCCAGTTCATTATTTCTTTTAGCACAAAAGTATTCCATCACCAACAGATACTACAATTTGTTCAGTCATTCCCCAATCAAGGGACACCCCCTCATTTTCCAATTTTTTACTGCAAAAATGTGGCTATAAAATTTTTTGGACATGTCTTTTCCTTATTATCTCTTTGGGGTATAAACCCAGCAGTCACATGGCTGGATCAAATGGCAGGCAGTCTTTTAAAGCCCTCTGGGCATAATTCCAAATTGCCATCCAGAATAGTTGGATCAATTCACAATTCCACCAGCAATGCATTAGTGTCCCAATTTTGTCATATCCCCTCCAATATTTATTACTTTCCTTTGCTGTCATATTAGCCAACCAGCTAAATGTGAGGTGACACCTCAGAGTTGTTTTGATTTGTATTTTTCTAATCATAAGAGATTTAGAACAATTTTTCATGTACTTAGTGATAGTTTTGATTTCTTTATCTGAAAACTGCCTATTCATGTCCCTTGCCCATTTATCAATTGGGGAATGGCCTGATTTTTGTACAACTGATTTAGCATCTTATGAATTTGAGTAATTAGACTTCTGACAGAGGATTTTGTAATAAAGATTTTTCCCCAATTTGTTGCTTCCCTTCTAATTTTGGTTGCATTGGTTTTGTTTGGAAGCTATTCTGAAAATCTTCCTAGAACTTCTTTACCTTCTCATCAACTACAACAGATAAAGGAATATAGCTGCTTTATAGTGGCATCTTTGTAAGTGCTCATTATGAGCACAGAAATCTAGGATGACAGTGTTTCCTATGCAATGATATTTCTTGTTGCCTTCAGTTGTACAGTAAAACCAAACATGTCATTAAAAAAAATTCTCTCTGATAGGAAGCAATGAGATAAACTTCCATTTGAATACAACCTCATCATGTATCCTAGTTTAATTTAGAGCAAAAATGTCATCATGTATATCATTTAGTATATTTGGTACCATGTAAACTTGTTTGTTTGACAAGATTTTCACACTGACTGTACCAAAAATTGAGTCATTCGTATTGAATATAAAAACTCAGTCCCAAAACTTTCAGCTCCCTTTTTCGTAATATTCTATCACAATTATGGCATTGGCAGTGGTGAATATCTGTGGAGTTACATGAAATTTCCTCTAAGAACTACCTTAGCTACACCACCTGAATTTTGGTACAGTATTATTGTCACCATCCTTAGAAATGTTTCCTAGATTCCCATATCACTTGTCCTTATACAAAGCAAATTAAACCCCCCAAAATTAATTATTAGGTAGCTTTATAATTAGGGGGCAGAGATTTTGTACCAGAAATGTGTTCCTAGAGGTCAGATGAATATTCAGATCAACAAAGATGCAAAAACATAAAAATATCTAACAGCAGGGAAACTCCAACCAACAATATTCTTCCTTCTTCAATCATTCTTAGATCAGACTTTAGTTGGTAGCATATATGTGTTCATATCTTCATCCTCCAGAACAGAATAAAGTACTTCCTCTGGAAATGGTAGTTTTCCTTCTACATTACAAGAATCACATTTCTCATGTAGCTTTAAATACCAGGTGTTCCTTTTTACCTTCCTTCTTAGATCATACTCTTCTACTTTGCAAACTCCTTATTCAGGTCAAAATCTGTTTCAACTACTAGATAATTGTTATTTCTTTCTTTTCTCTTTGCAGTGATTGGGGGAGGGAGAAAGGAGAAGATCTTTCAAGAAATATTCTCCTCAACATTTATGTTTTTTAGTCATTTTTCAATCATGTCTGAATCATTGAGACCCCATTTGGTTGGTTGTTTTGTTTCAGTTTTTTGGCAAAAATACAGAATAGTTTGCCAATTCTTTCTTTAGCTCATTTTTTCAGGTGAGGAAACTGAGACAAACAGGGTTAAGTAGTTTCCCAGAGTCACACAGCTAGCAAGTATCTAAGACCAGATTTGAAATCATGAAGAAGAATCTTCCTGACTCCAGGCTTGGCATTATATCCACTGTGACAACTAGCTGATTCTGACTCCTCATAATATAAGTATGAGAAACATATCTTTTAAGTACTTTCACATCTTTAAAGAATACAAATTTGTACTTTATACAGAGGTGTCACAACATTAACTGAAGCACAAACATAGAAAATTCTCTGCAACATTTTCCTTGCTTTTTTACTTGCTTGAATCAAGTTCCAAAGTACTTTTGCTGCTCTTTGAGTAGCTCTCGTCTAGTTATGTGACAAATAATAGTAGCTAATTGCTTATATGTGGGCCCAGAGCCTCACCACTTAGTTCTTTTCACTTTGCTATAAAGTTTTCCAGGACATTAGAATTTTTTCTCCACTTTAGGGTCAAAGGTTTAATTTATTTATGATTTAAAAGCCTAGAAGTCACAACAACACATGGCAAAAATCCAATTTTTAATTATAACTACTCACGTCTTTTATTTTTTCAGAACTCTCCAGATAGCTCCTTCTATTTTCTTTTATGAAATTTTTTAAACCTGTGGGGTCACAAGAGATTCATGAATAGATTATAAAGTGCCCATGAACTTAAGTAGGAAAAAATAGATCTCTATTTCATTATATTTGATTTCTATTGGGATCCTATCCATTATATATTATGGTTTTAAAAACATTATTATAAAAAGGAAAACATGGTCTTTAACAAACCTCCCAAAATGACCATGGCACACAAAAATAGGAAAATATTCAGGCCCTCTGACTTAAATGTTGACTTTCTTCCTATAAGTAAGTGTCCTTTCTTGAAAGGATTAGATTAACCTAGACTGGATTGTTCATATTGAAATTTATGAAACCATTCAAGGACAACAGAAATCAATAGGAGGTTTAAATTGAGTAAAGAAGAATAAATATATTCCTCTTTTAATTGGAACCTGTTCTACTCTCTGAGTTTCAAAAGTTAAGTTCTTAAAGCTTAGCTACCTGATTAGTTTTTCAGCATAACTTTATACTTAGCTCCAGTTATAACTAAATGAATATTTAAATTAATTAAGTCTGTGCCAAGGTAAGTTGATAACTTAAATAGTTTCATGTAATTTTCTCTAGTATTCATAGTGTACCAGTCTTTGAATGGTCAGTCTACAAAAAGGCAGTTTACTACCTCTGAGGTAAAACATATTTTTTTTCAGAAACTTAAAACTTTATTAAGACATTAACTACTTATTATCTCCACTTTCTGCTCTTTTTTAAAATTTATTTATTTAATTTAGAATATTTTTCCATGTTACATGATTTATGTCCTTTCCTTCCCCTTTTCCCTCCCCCCTCCTATAGCCATCGAGGAATTCCATTGGGTTTTACATGAATCATTGATCAAAACCTATTTCCTATTATTAACATTTGCAATAGAGTGTGTAGTAAGGGGAATAAGAGGATGGTAAATGGGGGTCACTAGGGGCCTGGGAGCCTGAAACCAGTCTAGCAGGAGATTGAGGTTTGTTGATGGCAAAGGAGAGCAGCCTCAACTGAGGTGCCCAGTGAATCTCCACTGGGAGATGTTAGGCTCCTTTAAATTGTTAAGTGGGAGGCCCCTCCCTTCTGCGATAACTGCCTCCCTATTAGGTAAGAGCAGAACCCATGAGGAAACCATGACTCAACTTCCTGCCAAAAATGGAGGTTTAGATTTCACTTCCACAATAACCCCAACTTCTCAATATTCTGTCCTCTCTTTAGTCTCCTTGCCTTGAAGGTGTTGGAATAATCACAGGAATTCACAGGGTAAGGCTAAGGAATTTATTTGAAACTGGGAAGGAAAAACTAAGGTTCAAGAGGGCTTAGGTTGGTTAAGTTGTTGCTAGGGGCAACTGGCAGGTGCTAGCAAAGGACCTAGAAGGTCTTGACAGGTTGAGGGCAACCAGCCCTCATCCAGAGATAACTAGACTCTAGTTTGATGTTATTTGATCAGCTAGGTACACTGTTGATGTTGTTGAGTTCCTCTAGAGATGGCCCTAACCACTAAGCTACGTTATCTAAGTTCCTACCCATGATCCATCTCCCTTCATCACCCAGGGCCCAGGGGGAAAGGTCAGGGATAGCAAGTTGTCTGGGTGAGGTCAAGGGAAAATAGAACCCCAAGGTTGGGTTTGCAGAGGCTTATATAGTCACAGCCCAACTGCCGGTTAGCACCTGGCATCTGGTACTTGCCAAGCCAGAGTTCCATTCTGATAACTAACAGGATTGTTTAGGGTAATATTGCAATGCAAGAAAACCTGCATTACAAGTGATTGTTTAGAGTTTACATGCCCAATCATATCCCCATCAAATCATGTGATCAAGCAAATGTTTTTCTTCGGTGTTTCTGCTCCCACAGTTCTTTAGATGTGGATAGCGTTCTTTCTCATAAGTCCCTCAGAGTCATCCTGGATCATTGCATTGGTGCTAGTAGAGAAGTCCATTATATTCTATTGTGCCACAATTTATCTGTCTTTGTGTATAAAGTTCTCCTGGTTCTACTCCTTTCACTCTGCATCAGTTCCTGGGGTCTTTCTACTTCACATGAGATTCCTCCAGTTCATTATTCTTTTTAGCACAATAGTATTCTATCACCAACAGATACCACAATTTGTTCAGCCATTCCCCAATCTATGGACATGAGGTATAACATATTGAAGGGATAGACAGTTTATTGTGATCAGCTATCAAATTCTTATTGAGCACTTTCTCTGTTTTCATTCCTCTGTTAGGTCTTACAAGTGAAAGGAAGTTCACATGTCTAAAATTTAAGTTGTCCCTACTTTCAAGGGACTTTTACTCTAAAAGAAAAGAGAAAACAGGCATGAAACAACAATGAACAATAAAATACAGAATTTTGTTGACCCTCTGCCTTGCACCATGGCTTCTACATTGTAGGCATTAACTAGCCATTGAATTAAACTGAATTATTTATTTTAACATGGGATTGTGTGGTGAAGCTATATTTATTACAGCATTTCAGAGAAAGAGGAGATCAATACTTACAGAAGTAGTTAGAGTAGGCTTTATGATGGAAGAGGCAGTAAAAGGGGACTAAGACTAAAAACTAGAATCTAAGTTCCAGTTAAGACTATTGATTCCCACTTCGCAAATCACTCTCTCATCAGTTTTCCTAAATTTAAAATGGAATTTTAATTAGAGCACACAAATTTGCTTTTATGAGGATATATTAAAGTGTTTATTTTTATAGCTACTATGAATTTTAATCAATATTTTGGATGACATGAGATTATTTAATGAAATGCAAATTAAATCACAGTTTTATTTTCGTCTTAAAAAATGCCATACTGTATATCACAGGTCAAGTCTTATGATAAAGCATAGTTAGTATATAACATCTATTTTCTTGAAAATGAAGTTTTTACTCACATGGGACAAATCACCACCTCCAGAAAGACAACAAATCTGAATGATTATTAACATTCCACTTTTCACCGTATATATGAGAAGTGGTCATTCAATCATTTCTCTTTTTTAAAACCCTTACTTTCTGTCTTAGAATGGATATTAAGTATCAGTTTCCAAGGCAGAAGAGTGGTAAGAACTAGGCAATTGGGGTTGAGTGGCTTGTTGAACATTTTAAAGAATATATTAAATTTAACTCGACAATAACAAAACGATTCTTATTCCTTCTACATTTCCTTCTTATTTTCTTCTGTATACACACATGCACATACATTTTAAAAACCCTTATTTTCCATCTTTGAATAAATACTAAATATTTATTCTAAGGCAGAAAAGTGATAAGGGCAATTAGGGCTAAATGACTTGCCCAAGTTGACACAGCTATGAAATATCTGAGGCCAGATTTGAATCTAGGACTTCTCTCCAGACCTAGCTCTCAATCTATTGAACCACTGCCCCCATTCCTGTAATTTCCACAAAAACTTTCTTTCCTAGCCACCTCTTCCCTTCAAATGTTATCTCTCCCATTAGAACATAAGCACCATGAGGTCAGGGATCTATCTCAATTTTATCTTCCCATCCCCAGCACTTAACACAGTGCCTGGAAAATAGTAGGTTATAATAAATGGTTTTTCATTCACTCAATTTATTTTTTTCAAGAGTAACCTCAAGATATTAAAAGAATCAGGCCTTTAATCTATTAGTTGGATCTTCTACAAATGGTTTATGAAAAGGCATAGACAAGCTAGATGTGGTTGGTACATACTTATAATCCTTGCTAATAGAGGAGCCTGAGTCTGGTAGATTGCTTGAGTTTGATAGTTCTGAACTAAAGTAAGGTTAAATTCAAATGAGTTGCCACACTAAGTCTGACATCAATATGAAACAAAGAGAAAATAAAGAAACAAAGATGGCAGAGGGGGACAGAAGGCACAAGGGAGGAGGAAGTAAGAGAGAGGAAAAAAGAGAGGACAAAACAAAAAGGAAAAAGAGAATAAAAGACATGGACAAGAATTGAATGCAATAAGAATATGGAAGTTGTTGTGATCTATATCAATGGCAAGATGATGATAATGGCTAACATTTTATGGTCCTTTAGCACACATAATCAATTTCCTTATAAGATGGTTCAAAGACTATTGTCCCTTTTTACAGAATAACTGAGATTCTGAGAGGTGAGTGATATGATGATTCCAAGATTATACAACTAGTAATTATATGAGGTGAGATTCATACCAAGGTCTCCTGATTCCAAATCTAGCTCTCTTTCCATTTTTTCCTCCCATTAAATTTTAAATCCACCATATTAAATTTGATAATCCACTTTTAGGGAGACAATCCTTTTTTTTTAATATGTAACTAAGTAACACCACTTCCTCAAATCTAGAATAGTGTTACCATTCAGTGACATTTCCAAAAACCAATAAAAGGGAAAAACACCTAATAAAAATGTGTTTGCATGACTAGATAAAAATAACAAAAATTATTCTAAATATGTTTAAAATACTAAGACTTTAATGAATGAACATTTTCTTCTTAGATGGTCAGTGGCAGAAAAAGAAAGAAAAGATCTTATATTTCTGTTTTGATTTCTTGTTATATAGAAGCGATTTATAATGGGTCAAAGATTATTTTGAATTGTGCATATACATTTTAGAAAGTGACATTCACATGTTAGAAAAAATGTCACTGCATTAACATGCGTCATTCTTCATTTTATCATAGTTATTCCCATGCTTTAAAATAATTGCCAAACTAAGGCCATTGTATGGATGGTGTTTCCATATCCATAGATATGATTTCCATGTTTGTAAGCTAATTATATCCCTCTAAATGTCAGCTAAATGACTTTGACATTCAGGATCCATAGCAGCATTTTGAACACCGCGTTATCTGTGCTGTTTGTAATTCATATTCATGCAAATCCCCAGTCCCTTTTCCATTACTCCATCCCATCTGCTACACAGGTTCTCACCCTTTAGAATCCTATCTGGCTAGAGTGAATGTCACATGTGAAAACCACATTGGAAAACACAGCGAAGCTAGTTGTCGTCATTCCTAACAGGCAAAAATGCTCAGACTATTCAAGTCTGTAGTTATAAAAGTTATTTTAGTATATTTGCATCTATCTGAAAATAGTTCATGCATAACTGTATGGATTCCAAAGGCAAAAATAGAGGAAAATATGTAAATATAGCTTCTAAAAAACTTGGGAAAGTATAACTTTTCTAGGCAAAATATAGACTGGTCTAACTTCTGCATTACTTATAGACAATAAAATAGATATTTGTCAATTTTTCTACTTACAATGGGATATGAAAGTGAATAAATATATTAGTTTGAGTAATGTAAAAGGGAGCAGCTAGGTGGCTCAATAGATGGAGAGCCAGGCCTGGAGACAAGAGGTCCTGGGTTCAAATCTGGCCTTAGACACTGGGCAAGTCACTAGACACCAATTGACTAGCTCTTACCACTCTTCTACCTTGGAACTAGTACTTAGTATTAATTCTGAGACAGAAGGCAATTTTTTTAAGTAATGTAAGAGGAATTTAATAATACCAGTCAGAAAAGGCCTTAAACAACATCTGGCACATCCCAGATATGACTTAGAACATACACATCCACACAAATACACATATATGCTCACAAACATATAAAATGCCAAGGAAACATTCATCTAGCCTTTAATTGAAGACCTCTAGTGTGAGAACCAGAAAAATCCCAAAGCAGTGAATTTCTCTTGTGGAAACCTAGCTTTTCTCAGATATTTCCTACACAAAATCATTTTACTTCAAGAAATCTATGCTGTGTGGCTCATAATGAAAAAAGATTATCTACAGCTATAGAAAGAACAATGCAGTTTGTATGTCTGCATATTGAAGCATGCCATTTTTCATGTTCTTTCTTCCATGAATTTTTTTCTCTATTGTGAGCGATAGGCATCTTTCTTTCACAATATGATGGACATGGAAGTACACATTGTAAAATAATGCAGGTATAGTCTATTTCATATTACCTGCCATCTTGGAGAAGGAGAAAACATGAACCACAAAATGCCAGAAAAAGATTATTGAAAATTGTATTCACATGTACTCTGAAAAATAGTAAAAAATTAATTTTAAAATGTCTTGCTGTGCTGAAAAAGAATCAATAACAACCACTCCATCTGAGAGTCCTCCTGAAAGTCTAGGCTTTTTCATTTTGGGGATGGTGGTAGTGGTGGCTCTTTTCCTAATGAATAATTGAGCAACAAATATTTGTCAATCCTTGGCATTCTTGTTTTTTTTTACTACATTCTCTTTTGTTCTACTGGGACAGTATTTTATCATTTGTGGGCATAACTGATGTGTAAAACACTAAGAATTCTACATATATGTAGTCACTAAAATATCTCTAATGGTCACTGAAGTGTGCTTCATAAGATAACTTTCCTGTTTCCTTAGAAGAATAACCATTCTTAAAAACCTAAAGAAATAAAGGACTCACTCAACTCATAGAGCCCTAGCTAAGGGCTAAAAAAATTATTCAATATAGTTCGTGTTTTGTTTTTATTTTTGAGGTTGCTTTTTTTCCTGAGTTAATATAGGGTCAGAAGAACAAAATGTATGTGACTATTGTAAAAAATAAGGTGGAAAACTGATCATATACTTTGGTAGATGGTGTATAAAGTACCTTAATATTATCCTTATACTATGACTGTCACAAAATGAAGTCAAGTAATTCTGTGGTTAGGAAGAGGGAAGGCGGACAGGACAGAGACAGATGGACAGACAAAGACAGAGAAAGAGGCAGAGACAGACAGAGACAGAGACTGAGGCCCAGAGTCATAGACATTCACACAGACAGAAAGGTGCAGGTATGGGATCAGAATTAACTGAATTCAAGTCATCTGAGAAATATTAGCTTTGTGACTCTAAACAAACAACTTAATCTTTCAGAGCCACCAACCAACTTTCTAAGACTATATATTACTGAATAATTACTTATCTACACTGGTGAAAGCTCATTTAGTAGCTTCTTTAAACTAATAAAATCGCAGGACTTTAAAAAACACATATGAATATATAAATATGTTCATATATGTGCACATAAATGCATGATATATGTGTATGCATGTAAAAAATTTGCTCTATTCGATACCAAATAAATAATAAACTGAATGTGTTCAGACAAGATCATATGAAAATTTTTGTAGTTCATTTAATGATCTCAGATTGGCCACTTCAATAAAAGCCTTTAACCCTTATATTCTCCAAGTAATGCTACATATCTATGAATTGTGAAAGACCATTGGCAAAATGGTGATAGTACCCTAAATAATTTTAGAGAATAATTGGTCATAGAAGACTTAAAACAAAAATAATCTAAAAGCAAGGTAAAAGTCACCAGACTGTATTTTGTTGCCTGTGATGACCTGCTTGTAAGAAGTGGCATAAAATATATCATTGAAAAAATGTATGACCAGAAAGATAAATAGTCTAACCATGTCCTCAGACCAAGAGATAATAAGTGGGTAGCATAAGTGCTAGACTCATACTTGAGCTATTAAAAGAATAAAGAAAAGCTTCTAGCACATTAGATTGAACCCCTCTGGAAGATTTAGAGATAAACATGAACAATCTCAGAAGATGAAGAGAGAAGATATAGAAGAGATGCAATTTATATTTGTGGAAGAAGAACTCAGCATGGATAATATAGAGACTTAAAATATGAAGAGAAGGAAGTGACCTTAGAGGTCATCTAGTACAATGTTCTCATTTTACATTTGAAGAAAATAAGGCTTAAAGAGGTAAAGTGAATTAATCAATATCACACATAATGTTGCATCTAAGTGACAGGATTCAAAACCAAATTTTCTACCAATCCTGCCACCCTATTCTTTTGCCTCCACCAAAGTATTAATTAATATGATTCATATATCTTATAACAATACTAAGATATACCCAATACTTTAGTTATGAATAATAACTGATAATGAATAGATTAATAATGAATAAAACAAATAATGAATAGATAAAACAGAAGCAAAATGTCCATAACAGAAATATTATTAATTTTAAAAATCAACTATTTCTACAACTATTTGCACTTTTGTTCTTTGACCTCTTGTGGCTTGGAAAGAGTGCCTGAAAGTTGCAGGACAAATGTAATAAATATATAATATGAGAGCATTACCTTATGATAAAAATGTATTTCAAAATTTAAAACTGATGACTTCCAAAACTTGTGGGAAAATACAATATTGCATTCATCTCACAGATCATGAGTTCATATGTGTGCATGATTTACGTCAGTTGACTCAACAACGAACAATACTAAATTATCAGTGTATCCAGGAAAGGCTATTTTTGGACTTTATTTTTTTCCCATTACTCATCCTTCTTGTGAAGACTTATGCTGTTAGAAAATTTGGCCAGTAGTGACTTTCCTATTTGGGAACCATTCCTTGATTCATGGAATTATTAGAAAAGAATAGAATGTCATTTCTTAGAGCAAACACATATGAATCTTAGTGTTCCTATTGCTTATATCTTAACTGCATTTCATAAAATTCTTTAAAATACCATTTTCATTTCATTTTATCCATTCAATTTTAAACAGACTAGATCTATTTTTTTTAGTTAAATCTCACCCACTTCCTCAGAGTTTCTGTCTCAGGCTCTAGACTTTCTTAGAATATTATTAAAGTATCCTTTTCTTCCATGGATGCCTCTGATATCACAGAGGTGACTCATTGTCCTCAAGTGCTATTTTTTCATTTTGAATTTTTTCTCATAGTAACATGTTTCATGTTTTTTCCCTCTCCCCCAAACCTCCCAGCCCCCCTTAGCCGATGCACAATTCCACTGGGTTTTATATGTATCATTGATTAAGACCTAATTCCATATTAGTTGGACTAGAGTTATTATTTAGTGTCTACATCTCCAATAATATCCCCATCAGCCAATGGGTTCAAGCAGTTGTTTTTCTTCTGTGTTTCTCCTCCCACAGTTTTTCCTCTGAATATGACTAGTTTTCTTTCTCATAAGTCCCTCATCCAGGAGAACATTGTACACAGAGACTGATACACTGTGGTACAATTGAACATAACAGACTTCTCTACTAGGAGCAATGCAAGAATCCAGAGCAAGGCTACAGTGTCATTTCTGGTAAGTCCTAAAGAAATAAGAATTTGAGTATGAATGTTGTAATGGATTATATATTGATCAAAGAACCAATATAATTAACATTCTATTTTTTCTAATAATTCCGTGAATCAGAGAATGGTTCCCAAATAAAGAAATTACTTAGTCTTTCCTCCC
>NC_058130.1:116704969-116735712 GCF_016433145.1 Gracilinanus agilis | reverse complement strand
AGAGAAGAGAAGAGAAGAGAAGAGAAGAGAAGAGAAGAGAAGAGAAGAGAAGAGAAGAGAAGAGAAGAGAAGAGAAGAGAAGAGAAGAGAAAAGAGAGAGAGAGAGACAGAGAGAGAGAGGGAGAGAGGGAGAGAGACAGAGAGACAGAGAGACAGAGACAGAGACAGAGAAATATGACAGATAGATAATGGATGGAGAGATATACAGATACTGGTGTATATACATTTACAGATACAGATATAGATGTTACCTAAAACAATTAGGTGTGGATACCGAGAAAGATTAATTTGTGACAATCTATTTAATGTCTGTTGGGAAGGGAGTTAGTGTAATAGTAAACATAGAATTCATGAAGAAAGAAACTGAAGAATCTCAGAGTCAGAAGGCAGTTTGAGTCTTCATTCAGAACCACACAGATATATGAATAGAGCCAACTAGAAGTATCTCCAAAGCTTCTTAGTCCAAACCCTCCCATTAAAAGATGAGTAATTTATGACCTGAAGGTTAAAAGACTTAAAGCAAATCACACTAGTGGTAAGCCTCAGAGGTGCTATATGAACCCAAACTTAGTCCTCTTTCCCTCAAACCAGGTGCCAGAAGTAATACCCATTTCCAGCTTAATGTAGTAGTAGGTACGTATTTGGTACACTTTACAGAATCTTGGGCACGTCACCTTAGCTCTCTAATTTTCAATCTTTTCTTTTCTCATCAGAGGTAGTGAGGTGGCACAAAGGTCAGACATTGGGTCTGGAATGAGGATGGACCTGAGTTCAAATATGTGTGACCAGTTCTGTGACCCTGGGCAAGTCATTTAATCTATTTGTCTCGGTTTTCTTAACTGTAAAATGAGTATAACAAAAGTACTTCTCCCCCATGGTTGTTGTCTGGATCAAATGAAATAATACATGTAAAGTGCTTAGTAGCATATAATAGGCTCTTAATAAGTGTTTTTCCTTCTATTGAATGAAAATTAATATTACCTACTACCTATGTTAAAAAGACATTGTGAGGAAAGAACATTGTAAATGTTTTTATTATTTTTATTCATTATTATTATAAATATTTATAAAATCAAACAGAATAAGCATTTCCATATGTAAAGCAAAAGATATAACAGAAATGAAATCGCAGCTCTCCTATATGTTTAGCTTACTTTTCTTCATATCTATGAAATAGATTGCATCCACAAGGGTCTCAACCCTTCCCCACCCACCCTGCTCATATAGGACATTATCAGGGAGGCCAATAGGTTCATATAATGTCTTTTCATATTTTTCTTTCTGTTCATTTTCTGGAGGTAATATTCTCAGTTTATTATTCTAGTATTAGTTCTGTGGTTGTGTATAATGTTCTCTTCATTCTACTCATTTCACTGTTCATTATTTTGTATAATTTTTTCCAGATTTTTAAAAAAATCAATCCGCTCATTGTTTCTTATGGCACAGTAGTATACCATCACAAGCATCTACCACAATTTGTTCAGCCATTTCTCAACTGATGAACATCCCCGCAGTTTCCCATTCTTTGCCACCACAAAGAGAGCTGCTATAAATATTTTGGAACACTTGGGTCCTTTCCCTGATGTCTTTGGGAAGCAGACCCAGCAATGAGATTGCTAGGTCTAAGGGTATACACAGGTTTATAACGATTTAGGTTTAATTCCAGATTGTTCTCCAAAAACATTGGATCAGCTCATTGTTCCACCAACAGGGCATTAGGGTCTTTATTTTTCCACATACTCTCCAACATTTGTCACTTTGCCCTTTTATCATTTTAGCCAGTCTGGTGGGTGTGAGGTGATGTAACAGAATGGTTTTGGTTTGTATTTCCTCTAATCAGTAGTGATTTGGAACATTTTTCCATATATGTATATGCTGCTTTGGTTTCTTCATATGAAAATTGTTCATGTCTTTTGCCCATTTATCAGTCATGGAATGGATTTAATTATAAATTTGACAAACTTCACTATATAATTTAGATATGAGAACTCTATCTGAAGAGCTGTCTATAAATTTTTTCACAATTTCCTGCTTTCCTTCTAATCTTGGCAGTATTTATTTTATTTGTTCAAAAAACTTTTCAATTAAATATATTCAAAATGATCAGTATTATGTTTCACAATATTTTCCATCTCTTGAGTCATAAATTCCTCTTCTATCCATAAATCCTATAGGTAGTATGTTCCCTGTCTTAATTTACTTATGGAATCTCCTTTTATGTCTAGAACACATATCAATATTGATCTTACCTTAGTGAATGGTTGGTGCAAGATATTGGTCTATACCTAGTTTCTGCCAAACTAGTTTCCAGTTATTCAATCAAATTTTACCAAACAGGTTTTTTTTTTGTTATCCCCAAATCCTGGATCTATGTTTATTTTTTTTATGTACCAGATTACTTTCATATTTTACTACTGTATTTTTTATATCTGCTCTGTTTCACTGGTCTACCTTTCTATTTTTCAGCCAGTACCAGATGATTTTGATAATTACTATTTTATAATTCAATTTAAAATCTGGGTACTGCTAGACATCCTCCTTTAAGTGTTTTTTCATTAATTCCTTTGATATTCTTGATCTTTTTTTTCTTCCAAATGAATTTTAATATCATTTTTTCTAACTCAATAAAATAATTGTTTTGTTAATTATATTTTGTCTTATAAGTCCTGAAGATGATCAGATTGAATCCAGGCATGCTTTTTGATTAGACAGTTTTTGTTAAATGAGAAAGACAGAACATTTAACTATTTTTTGTTTCATTTGAAAATGCTTAGGTCACTTTAAGTATATTCATAATAGGTCACATGAGTTTGGCTCTAGCTTTTAAAAAAATGTTTTCTCAAGTGGGTATTAAGTAAACATAATTTTGCAAAATGAGTACGTAAAAAGTACTTGGCTATTTTCCACCCAAAATATAAATTGTTATTCCATGACCAAGATCTTCTTGTGTCCATTAATTTGAAGAGGATTGAAGTCATGGGCAGAAACCATGGAAAAGAAAGTACAATGATACAGTCCTAATTTTCAACAAAAAAAAAAAATTAGTGAATATGGAAGGTCTAAACTGAGCTAGAAAGAGTTTAGGTAGTAGTATTAGTATTAATGCTATTATTCTTTTCAATGAATGAAGCAAACAACTTCAAAAACATTATTTTACAGGAGCTTGAAGATGTAAAGAAATCAGAAATGAGAGAAAACTCTTGAAAAAGGAAATTGTAACTATTATGCTATAAAAAATTTTTGTCTGGAGCTAATATTGTTTATTACAAAATTCAGTTGCTCTTTTAGTGTTTTTTTGGGGGGGAGGGAAAAGAAGGGTTCTCTTCAAGATTATTTATTAATTTTATTTGTTCGTCACACCAAAATCCCCAGGTATCTAATCCCATCTCTTCCCTCCCTGAACCATAGGATGCATCATCTGACAAAAATATGCCTATGTAAATTATGATTTTGATATTTCCATTCATCAGTTCTTTTCTAGAGGTGGACATTTCACAATAATATATCACAGCTTGTTAAGCCATTGCCCAGTTGATGGCCATCTCCTCAATTTCCATTTCTTTGCCACCACAAAGAGAGGTGCTCTTTTGGAAGGTATAATTATTTTCCTTTTCCCCTAATCTCTTTGGGGAATAGATTCAACAGTTGTATTGCTGGGTATAAGAGTATACACAGCATTATGATTCTCCAAGAATAAATTCAAATTGCTCTCCAAAATGAATGGATCAGATGACAATTTCACCAAGATATATTAGTGTCCCCATTTTTCCATATCCCCTGCAACATGTCATTTTGTTGTTTCATTATTTTAGCTAATCAGATAGGTGTGAGCTATCTCAAAATTGTTTTGGCCATAAGAATTTTGGAAAGACTTTTTCATAAAAATCTGAGAAATTTTGTATAAACATGTAAATAGGGAGCAAAACCAGGAGAATATTTTATAATCATCAACAATGCAGAAATAAACATTTTGAAAGTCTATCTAATGTAATGAACCACCATACTTTCAGATGTCTACTACTGAATAACACCTACCCAAAAAGTGACAAAAATTTTTGTATATAGCCAATGTGGAGATTTGTTTTACTTTACTATCTTTATTTGTTGAATAGGTTTCCCACTCCCCTTCCAATGGATAGAAAAGGGAAGCAGGAGAATATTTATGTGCTTGACTATTGAAAAATTTTAAAAAATTAGTTAAAAAAAGAGGATACAGAAACTTCTGATCATCTATATGATCCAACATAATGAAAATGCAGGTTGGATCAAGTGAGAAAGAAAAAACTGGTGCACTATTAATATAACAAGTGACAGAACAGTTAGGTCATGAGAAGTGCCTATTTGTTCCACAAAATTGAAAAGCAGTGAGGCTGGAAGAGATGATAATTATTCAGTCAAAGAATTCACAGTGAGTTACTGGTAAAAGTTCTTTACTCTCACCTTAATGAAAAATATCACCAACATTTTAACAGAATAGGAGCACATCAATGATTCCTCCAAATATTAACCAACTGGGTATTCATATACTCCATACAAAGCATTCATTGTATATATCATTTTTAAAAATCTATAACCATCTACTAGAAAACAATGTATTGGCTGAGTATCAAAAAGTGTGCCAAAAATTCCCAAAGATATTCCCAAAGGAAAACTTGTGTTGATTGGTAATCATGGAAAAAACCGTCCCCAAATACCATTACATTTATACTGCCTTCATTAAATTATCACATTGACTTTGACCTTCTCCTCTTGAATACACAGGTAAAAAAATAAATTATTTTTTGAAAATATCCTTGCTGAACTAGGAAAATTCATAGTATTAAATTAAATCATTGACAATGCTGGTGCCTTGCCCTATAAGGGGTTGTTTCATGAAAATAGAACTCCAGTTTAGTCTGTCGAATTGGAAGGAGTCGGGAAGGACAGGTTAAGTTTTAACATAACAGAAATTCTCCTTTGCAAACATATTCTTTTGAATCTTCTGAATCTCTGTGGTTAAGTTTCTTTTTTAATTTTACCCCTTTTTACCTAAGTTTCTCAATATGAGTAGACAACAAAAATATAACATTGATATCTTTATAATGTCAGAAGAACTTGGGGTAGGCTCCCTCTGCATGTTTGGTAGATGTCTGCTGCAAACTTATAGTAGGACTTGACATAGGCAGGTATAGAGGGACTGCAATTTGCATTTGTTGACTAGAACACCCATAAAAATTAGATCAAAAATTTGTTTGAATATTTATATATTAATAATACTAATAATTATTAATATGTATAGAGTAGCTAAAGGTTTGCAAAGCCTATTGTTCTTTGCCCTCCCAACAACCCAGGAAGGTAGGTATTATAATTATCATCTCAATTTTAATCACAACAAAACTAGAATTCAAAAGGTGGTAAGCAAGGTGCCCATGGTACTGAACTATAGAAGATCAGAAAAGAGCTACTGATGTGCCTGAGATGTTTTCAAATAAATACATAACTTCTTCATCTTCAATCTTATTATCCTAGTGACTTAGAAGAGCTTTACAATCAAAAGCCACTTGATTCTAACACTATTCATGAGGGAAAAGAAAAATCAACATAAGGAACAAAATCAGCTGAAGTCCCATGATACACTGATTAAGCCCAAATTCTGAGGAAGCTCAGCCGCTCTCTAAGCATATGATGGGTTCATTAATTTTAAGCTTTATATTTCTACTTCAGTGAAACCCAGAATTCTTCTGGGACCAAAAAAAAAAAATAAAGTAGGGATGAATCCATGTTGTAAGACCTACCCTGTTGCCTCTAAGCTGATCCTTGCCAGATTCTTAATCTTGTTGCATCGAAAACAGTCACAAACAGCCCAGTACTAGGTCACACAAAAGGGTAAAATGAGTGCTTATAACACCTGGGACACACAGCTGCAGATGCAACAATGATTCATAAGGTATTGGGCACAGAGAATAGCGATTGGGAAAGATACAAAGTTGAGATTAAACTAAATTCTTGTCCTCACAGCTAGTTTGTGGTCCTTTACAATGATGGAGAACCTATTGGAGAGAGAGTGCAAGGCCCCGCCCCTACCCTGCCCCCTAGACTGAGTGCCACCCCTGCCCCACCTCAGACCATGTGCTGTGTGTGTGTCCCTCCCTCTGCGTTCTGGACTTGAGGTGCCCTGCCCCACCCTTTACCCCACACTGGGAAAGGAGGAAGTATTCCCATTGGGCTGCTGGGTGAGTGAAGTGAGGAATGTCCTCAGGGAGGGTAGAGAGGGGGAGGGGAGTGACCTGAGCTCTCTGCTCCCCTCCAGCTCTGCCACCCCGCCCCCCAGTCCCACCCAAGCTTATCCCCTGTGCACTCCCCTTGGGCTGCTGGGCAGGCAGGTGATATGAAAAAAGTGTCACCAATGGAAAGGGGGAGGGGAGCAGCTCTGCCCAAGACCTTCTGCCTTTCTAGTAAAGAACTGTGGAGGTGGTTGCCACATGCTCACAGAGAGCGCTCTGCGTGCCATCTTTGGCATCCATGCCATTGGTTCATAGAACAAATGCCTTAAGTGCGGAATGCACTATGAAGCTCTCTTAAACAAACTTCTTAGCTCTAGATGTCCTGCCATATAGTTAGGATCTTAGCATTTTAGAACTGGAGAGCCATTATAGAACACCCAATTCAAATGATGAGCAAATTGAAGCTACAAGAGGAAAAGTGATTCCCCTTAAATTGACTGATCATAAGTGGTAAAGCTGAGATTCAAGCCTCATGCCCTTGAGGATGTGAAATCTAGAGTTACTAACTGTGCTGATTTTTATTTTTTTTTAATTTCTAAGTAATGATACTCTCTCAGGCTGCCGTTAGTTTTCCTTTTCAGCAGATGTGCCCATTCATTTGGTTCTGTTTTATATATTTTAAAATGGATTCTCACCATGCCTTTGTTGTCTAACCAAATTCCATGAATTGCCCTCCATTTTTTGTGCCTGTTTTGTTCTCTTTCATTCTAAAAAGCCACGGTTTCTCCAACTTATTTAATGACTTTACCCTGTTTGTTGTTGTTTTTTCAGATTACCTGTGTATGGTGCAACTTTTCCTTACTGGCATCCTCTTCTGTCCCTAGAAATAAAGAATCAGATTCTGAAATTGATAGTTGTTACCCCTTAGTGCCAAAAGGTGATAGCCTTCAACCTTGTCACTGACATTTGCCATGGCAAGCCTGCCATTCAATTAGCCCACTTTCTTGTATAGTCTTTGTGTTGTCAATTCCCATGGCCTCATGGATGTGACCAGATTCTTGTTGTCATCTATGGACAGTCAGATCCCTCCCTCTTTTTCCTAATAAGCTCAATGTCTTCCTCATCATCTTTTCTACCACAACCCTTTCTCTCCTAAGTGACTCCAGTCTAGGAGGTAGCCTTCTTATTTCCCAAATCTCTTATCTAACTCAGGTATGTATAAGAGTGGGCATACTCTAATACAATGAACCTTTTCCCCAGTTTGAGTGCGTAGAAGGCAAATTTAAGCAGACTGTGAGTCAATGGATTACCAAAGAGAGTTGAGGGAGAAAGTGCTTGCTTTGAACTGCTGGAAAGATGGGGTGAGGCATGCAAAAAAAAATCTCCATCTAATGGTATAGAGAATCTAGAGATGAAAAGATAAGTAAGGGGGACAGTTAGATGTCTCAGTGGATTGAGACCCAGGACTGGAGACTGCATGACCTGGGTTCAAATTTGGCCTTAGGCATTTTCTAACTATGTGACCTTGGACAAGTCAATTAACCCCATTGTCTAGCTCTTACTGTTCTTCTGTTTTGAACCTAATACACAGTATTGACTCCAAGATGAAAGGTAAGGGTTTAAAAAAGAGAGAGAGAGAGAGAGAGAGAGATAAGTAAGGAAGTTCATTAGTAGTCTTGGTGAAAGCCTCAGTTTGTAGCATAGCAATGAGAATTGAAAGAAGGTGACATGTATATAAAAAATATAATAGATATAGAAACTACAAAACTTAGGGATTGCATTCATGATAAAGCAAAAGAGGAATAAAAGATGGCTCTAAGGTTCTGAATGCAGATGGCAACAAAATTATATGGCGTGAATATTTTATATACATATATTCATATGCATATGAATATATATACATATATATGTTAGGAGAACAAATAAGAATTTTTGTTTTGAAGGTGTTTATTTTCTTAGTAGGAAGGATGAAGCTCAGTTTGGGACATTTTCAGTTTAATGAGTCAACAGGCTATATAAGTAGATGATAAAATGTCATAAGATCATACATTTGGAGCTTGGAGAGATCTTAGCAGTCTTCTAATTCTCTCTGCCTCATTTTACAGATGCCCAATAGGCAGTTAGAACTCTGTTTGTGAGACACAGGTGACAGTGCATGGCTGAAGATAGTTTTTGAATCTTTCTACATATCTATGATAGCTGAGACTTTGAGAATGAATTTATAAGAAAGTTGAAGGTAAAGGTTTGAGGGAAACCTGCATTAAGGAGCCAGGAGGAGAAAGAGTAAAAATGAAGGAAGAAAGAAAGGCTGGTCAGAGGTGTAAAAGAATAATTAGGAGAAAGTAGCAGCACGGAAGGGCAAGAATGATCTTTGACAACTATTATAGGGAGGTTAAGTGAATCAGTCAACATTTATTAAGTTCCTACTATAAGCCAAGCACTATTAAAAACTCTAAGGAAGCAAAAATTGGCAAAAGATAGGCCCTGCCCACAAGGAACTCAAAATCTAATAGGAAAGATAACACATAAACAAATATATACTAAGCATGCTATAGACTGAATAATTAAGAAATAATTGAAGGAATCAATAGAATTAGGTGGCATTAGGAAGACATTGTAGACAGTATAATTTAAAGAAGGTGATTGCTAAAAACTGGTTATTGAATTTATCAAAGAGAAGCTATCTCAAAGAAACAGGCTACTTCAGGTCAGAGGGTAATCTGTTCCTTTAAAGATCTTTAAGCAGAGCCAAGATGGTGGCTCAGTAGCAGCAAACAATCCCTCCAAACCAATTCCTAAAAAGTACCTCAGAATGATAGGGATCAAAATCCAATAACAAGATGAGTGAGGTGGCTCTCCCACTGAACACAACTTGAAAGGTAGGCAGAGAGAGAGAGAGTCGATTTTCATGGGATAAGGGGAAATCAGAAACAAAACTGCACACAAGGGACTGTTGGCCAACCACCCCTCCACCTACAACTCCAGATTCCGAGCCTGGTCATAGGCCAACTTCAGGATCCCAGGACCCTAGTATAACAACAACAAAGCACCCCACACCCTAGAGTAATCTCTTGAAGTCATAGACCCTGGCACTGTCCCACAGTGAGTCCTGGAAGTCTATAACACTTGGCCTTTTCAAAACCTGTGCTACAGTAAAGACCTAGCACCATGGCAAAATAGGTTACAGTGCCTAGTCTTCCAACTTATCAACAGAGGAGAAAGAATCAACAGCTTTAAGAATTCACAGTTGACAGACAAAAAGGGCTAGGAAAATGAGCAAAGAGCAAAAGAAACACCTAACCCTATGGAGACAAAAAGCAAAGCACAGAATCAATTGGGAATGATGAGATCCAAGAAATTATATGCAAAACTTCAAAAAAAACTGGAAATTTGGGGGCAGCTGGGTAGCTCAGTGGATTGAGAATCAGGCCTAGAGACGGGAGGTCCTAGGTTCAAATCTGACCTCAGACACTTCCCAGCCGTGTGACTCTGGGCAAGTCACTTGACCCCCATTGCCTACCCTTACCACTCTTCTGCCTTGGAGCCAATACACAGTATTGACTCCAAGACGGAAGGTAAGGGTTTAAAAAAAAACAAAAAAAAAAAAAAAAACAAAAAACTGGAAATTGGTCTCAGGCTCTGGAAGAACTCAAAAAGGAATTAAAAAATCAAATAAGACAGATCAAAGAAAAAATGGAAAAATGGGGAAAAGAAATGAAAGTAATACAAAAAGAAAATAACAACTTAAAAAGTAAAAATTCGTCAATTGGAAAAAAGAGGCATAAAAATCCAATGAAGAAAAGAGTTTCAGGAAAAGTAGAATGGCCCAAATGGAAAAGAAAGATTAAAAGGTCATGAAAGATTCTTTTTTTTTTAATTTTAAACCCTTAACTTCTGTGTATTGACTTATAGGTGGAAGAGTGGTAAGGGTAGGCAATGGGGGTCAAGTGGCTTGCCCAGGGTCACACAGCTGGGAAGTATCTGAAGCCGGATTTGAACCTAGGACCTCCCGTCTCTAGGCCTGGCTCTCAATCCACTGAGCTACCCAGCTGCCCCCGAAAGATTTTTTTAAAATTTGCATTGGACAAATAGAAGCTAATGACTTCATGAGACATCAAGAAACAATAAAATGAAAACAAAAGAAGAAAATATGAAATATATCTTTTAAAAATCATCTGATCTGGAAAATATATCCAAGAAAGACAATTTAAGAATTATTGGACTACTTGAAAGTCATGATAAAAAAAAAGCCTAGACATCATAGTACAAGAAATCATCAAAGAAAACTGTGCAGATATTCTTGAACAAGAGGGTAAATAGAAATTGAAAGAATCCACAGGTCACTTCTTGCAATAAATTCCCAAATGAAACTTCTAGGAATGTTATAGCCAAATTCAAGAGCTCCCAGGCCAAGGAGAAAATATTTCAAACAACCAGAAAGAAACAATTCAAATATCATGAAGCAATGGTCAGGATTACATGGCAGCTTCTACACTGAAGGACCAGAAAGTTTAGAATATGATATTCTAGAAGGTAAGGGAATTGGATTTACAACCAAGAATCATCTACCCAGCAAAAACTGATTATATTCTTTCAGGAAAAAAAATATGGTCATTTCATGAAGTAGATTTCTAAGTATTGCTGAAGAAAAGACCAGACATAAACAGAAAATTTGATGCCCAAATGCAAAATTCAAGAGAAGCATAAAAAGGTTGAGTAAGAAAGAGAAAAAATTTAAGGTTAAAATTCAATATGGTCAAAATGTTTATATTCCTATATGTAAAGATGATATTTGTAACTTCCCATTTTTCTTTCATTGTTATCATGGTAATTAGAAGTTTGAATAGATAGAGTATATGGTAGTAAGCTATTTTGGATGATATGCAAAAAATATCTAGGAATGTAAAAGAGGAATCCACTAAGAGAAATAGGAAGAAAGAAATAAGATGAGATAAATTATATCACATAAAGAGGTGGGGAGGGGTATAGTGAAGGGGAGGATGAGGATGGTAACAGGTGATACTTAAACCATACTCTTATTGGAATTGATTCAGAGAAGGAAGAACAAAGAGATTCATTTGAGCTATTAAATCCTATCTTATCCTATAGAGGGTAGAAGGGATAAAACAAAGGGTGGTGGGGAGGGGAGTAATATAAGGGAGAAAGAATTTGGAGAGTGATTAAAAGATCCTATGGAGAAGCAGGAAGGGAATAAAAAGGATAGTGGTGGGAAATACATAGGATGGCAAAGAATAACAATTGAAATAAAGTTATCAAAATTCTCTTTTTAAATATGTTCACAGATTTCAAGTTAAGGGCTGGGCTAAGTTTCCTTTCAGTTATAAATCATGATTCCTACAGGCAAAATAAAGAATTATCAATGAGGGGCCATTTTTACTTTCAGATTATTAAAATCAGTAATTCTGTTTCTTTTGAAGCTATAGATATAGTTTCCTTTTAAAAAAATTCAAAATTGGTCAGCAGGGATGCTTCCAAGAGAAATCCAAAATAGACATAGGATATGCGTAGTATAATAAATAGTGCACCAGGCCTGGAGTCAGGAAGATTCAGCTAAATCCCTTAGTTCCTATTTGCCTCAGTTTCCTAATCTGTAAATGACCTGGAGATGGAAATGGCAAACCACTCCAGTATCTGCTGGAAAAACCCCAAACAGGGTCAGGAAGAGTCAGACATTACTAAAATGATTGAATTACAATGATCTTATCAGAATAGTTTGAAAAAAAGTTTTAAATGAGTTTATTTTAAGTAAAAAGGGAAATAATTGTGGAGCATTAAATGGGCCAATCCAACAGAATACAAAAGAATAGGCCTCTTTCAGGAGGTCATTAGAACACAGAAGCAGGGGGCAGCTGGGTAGCTCAGTGGATTGAGAACCAGGCCTACAGACAGGAGGTCCTAGGTTAAAATCTGGCAGCAGTCACTTCCCAGCTGTGTGACCCTGGGCAAGTCACTTGACCCCCATTGCCTACCCTTACCATTCTTCTACCTTGGAGCCAATACACAGTATTGACTCCAAGATGGAAGGTAAGTGTTTAAAAAAAAAAAAGAACACAAGAGCAATGAAAAAGTTAAAATAATTTGGTCTGCTATCGTTTTGAGTAGAGATTGAAATCCTCCCCAGTGGTCTACTGTTTTTATAGGACTATGCCTCTGCTCATAGACTAAAACATCTATTTCTAGAATAATTTGTCCCAGGTTCATGTCAAAACTAATAATGTAGTAAAAAAATTTCAAATATAGATACATAGAAATAGAAATATATTTATAATAGCAAGCATTTCTATTGCATTCCCTTTAAATATGTTATATTATTTGATCCTCACAACAACTCTGTGAAGGAGATGTTATTATTTCCCCATTTGCAGACGAAGAAAAGAAACTGAGGCCTAGATAATTTAAATGATTGGCCCATGGACACACTGCTAAGTTACAGAACTATGGTTTGAACCCAAGAACTTTGAGTCCAAAGTCAGTGCTTTTTCCTACTACAGCACACTTATTTGGAATGTGATTCATTCATGCTGAGAAAATAAGAAAATACTTTGTGTTGACCTTTAGTCTTAGAATTGTAGCCACTTGTTTTGACTTGTCCTATGGGTAGGAGCACAGACATCATGTGTATCTGTTGCTGCTAGGACTCTTGGCTTCTCAAACCACAGTCCCTCTATCTACAGACGTCACTAGAGGAGCATGTTCTCAGGCATAGAAAGCTGAACAAATGTCATTGCCCAGTGTGATTAGTAGACATAACTTTTGTTACCTCCTGCCCCTCAGCAAATTTTCTCATCTGATAACAAGGAAAAGGTCATTGATCTTATTTTCCATACCTAAAAATGAATACTGTGACAGAAAGAAATTCACCCAAAACAAAAAACCTCTCAGTTTCTGACTCATTTTATTTCAATTACTAGCTTCTGACCTTTATACCTCTAAGCATCACAAGGAGATCAGCATGGAGGGGATCATGTGCTGGCCAAATACTTAAAGACAAAAACAACTCACTGAAGCAAAAAGGGGATTAGCAAAGGCTGGTGGGGAAGAGAACCAGCCCAACCCAAAGCTTGGTTAGCATACTGGAGATTAGTGAGCAGTCAGAAACACAAAACAATCAGTAATTGTTACATCAGTGGAAGAACAACTCAGAAGTACAGGAGGCATTGAGCAGGGAAGGACCTAAGGAGTGAAAGGTAAGGGAGAAAAGAATTCATTTCAGAGTTGGGTGGGAAGAAACCAAAGGCTATTGAAAATATATGGCTTTCAATCATAAAAAATAACTCAACTGGAATTTGCTTTCAGCACTTCTCATAATTCAACGCTTTGGTTTAATTAATGATGGTAAAATGATAATGAGCTCTTTTGATAAATGGCCTAGATAAGAACCATATTAATTTTGTTAGAATAAAGAATATTGAAATTTTAGTGAATAAAAGAAAAACAGTTGCTATAGAAATTATGCAAACTGGAATTTGTCATGGTAGATTATCATGATGATTAAACTGAAATGGCACACTATCTCCTCTTATTTCAAGAGGAAAAATGTAGAGTCATTTGATGGTGGAATAGGTAATGACATTTATGACAGAAAATTCATTTAATTGTATATTATTATATTTTACTTTTTTCTCTTTTTTAAGCTTAATTTTATTTATGTACTTGATTTCCATCAGAGGAGAAAACAAGGTAAGAAGTTTGGGGGTACATTCCTGCAGGACTTTTTCCCCCAGAATTTTCCAGCTTCTTGACTAAACCAGAATGGGAAAGAGAGGACATCTCTTTTGGATGCTTTGGCCACTGCTCCTTCACCAGAGTTATGCACAATTCCCACGGGAATGTGCTACCCTGGATGCACTGAGAAGTGGTGAATGTTGTCCAGATCTGAATCTGGGACCAGAGCCTGGGACAGACAGCTGTGGCTCATCAACTGGGCGGGGAAGGTGTGATGCAGTTACTGCTGATTCCAGACCCCATGGGCCCCAGTACCCACATGATGGCAGAGATGATCGTGAAGCCTGGCCTACTAGGTTCTTCAACAGGACCTGCCACTGCAATGGTAATTTCTCAGGATACAACTGTGGGACATGCAAACCTGGATGGAGAGGATCTACATGTGACCAAAGAGTCATTACAGGTAAACTACATTGAAAATAGGTTGAGAACACTGTATGAGAACTGAGGCAATAGTTTTTCAGTAGGAGGAGGGGTGCTAAGCAAAAGAATGTCGAACAAAAATGTTATACAACTCAAAGTAAATTCTTTGAAAAGGGAAAACATCTAATAGAAATAAGGAAACTCGTATTAGAGAATATAGGAGTTAAATTGAGAAAAGAGGATCATAGGAATATGAATGTAGAGTTGGAAGGGACCTTAAAGGTTATATAGTCCATTTCTCTTATTTTGCATATGAGGAAACTGAGGCTAATAGAGATTGAGTGACTTGCCTAAGATTACATAGGGAGTAAGTAGAATGGTTGAGATTCAAATTCAGGTCCTGTACTCAAAGAACTACAATATTATAGTAAATGATGACAAAAATAAAATTAGAAGAACCAAACTGAACAATGAACAGTCACCAGGGTATAGGGCTGTGTTGGCAAACCTATAGCACTCATACTGGAAGGGGTTGCTCCCCTCCTGTCTCCATGCACCTGAGGACAATTCTCACATCACCCCTCTGCCCAGCAGCCCAATGGGAGCGCTTCCTCCTTCCCCTGTCTGAGGTAAGGGTACACATGAGGTGTGAAGGTTGCAGTTGGGGCATTCAGTGTCTTAATAGGTTCGTCATCACTGGGATAAGGGCAAAACACCTCATATGGAGTCTGTGAACCTAGGACAGAATCTCAGCTCTGCTATTTACTATGTAAATGGTTTTTGATGATTTTCTTCAATATATTGGTCTTCTGTTTCCTAATCTGCAAAATGAGGGAGGTATATTACATGATTCTAAAGTCTCTCTCAACTTTAAACTAAATGAAATTATTGTAGTGTCAGTGGAATTATATTGCCATTTCTATCAGAATACTAAACAACATAATGGATATTCCACCACATCTTATGGCAGTTAATATTAAAAGTAAAAAGAAGGATGGATTTGGTGTAAAGCAAAATATTGTTCTTTTCATCCTCTCTACTTTAGACGAATCAGGGGTAACCAAAATAAAGTCACTTCAAAATCAAGACTTCAACAAATTTCTACCAATGTGTACCCTCCCTTTTCTCCATAGAACCAAAGAATTGACACTAGAGGGCTCTATAATAAGAGACAGGTCCCATATAAATACAAAATCTAATTACCATCTAAAGGAAAATTTATGTCCTAAGCAAGGATGAATAACCTCTTTGTCTCCTTTAAGACATCCTCCATTGTTGCTAAAGCAACAAAGTAAAGCAAGAAATTGATATGACAGGACTGGGATGCCTTCAGGAAGGACTATTTCCAGACATATAGGAATGCTATTCAACTTCACAACTTTAAAACATCCTGACCAACAGTTATCCAACTAAAGAAAAGGCTTAGCAAATAATATATTTTCTATAGAGTTAGATTTTAAATGTATAATGACACCATTTCTATGTAGTTTTCTGATGGACATTTGCAATTATCCAGTGAGATAAGAAGGGCAAGTGTTATTAACCTTTGTTTTGTAAATGAAGAAACATTAAGTTGAGAGAAGTGAAATGACTTGTCTAAAATGAATCCGCTAATCAACAACTGTCAGAGAGGGAATTTGAAACCAGGTCTCCCTGACTCCAACTCCAATGCTTTTTCCACATCTTGACTTCACTTTAATTCAGAAATTGAATAACAGTAAAAAAAAAACCCTTCAACCACAAAGGTTTTCCAACCTACCTCACAAACACATAATCTACTTTCTGCTGATTTTTTTCACATATTATTATCCATACAGAAATGTAATTCACATTCACTGGAATTATTTGACTTTATATGTTATAGTATTTTAATAAGACCGTCAGCTTCATTGTATACTCTTCGTAGTTTTATTTTCATAAGACTCTCTACTGTAGTATGTAAAGAATATTGACTGTACCTATATTCACACTAATTTATGCATGGCTGATTCTCTAATGTAACTTTAGTGTTCTAGGGCCATTTTTTTGGCTTGGGGTGGAGTGATGGGAGTTTCTTCAAGTAAATCTGTAATACAGACAAAATAAGTCACCACTTCATTTTAAATCACTGCAATACCTGGAACTTAGTAAGTACTATATAAATTATTATCCTTTTCCATGTCCCTAACTTCATAGCTACTTCAAAATAAAGGAAGACAGAAATTGGTGGACTAAAAGACAACTAGAAATATCTGGTATAAACTGATTCAATCTGTGATTGAACTTGAGAGCACAGGTTTTAGCATCAGAGGACTTGGTTTCAAATCACCTATCTGCCATTTGTTACCTTGGTAAAGTCGTTCCTCCTTTATTGGTCTCCATTTCCCAATATATAAAATGAGGGGATTCAGCAAGATGATTTCTAGAAATTCTTCACCTTTTATATCATATGATACTTTGGCTATTAGAACACTATGATATTGGGATATTTAAGCTACTGAAAAGTTTATATGAGGTTGAGTATTCAAAGAACCTCAATTCCATATCTTTTCTATATTGTAAATTATTTCCTAATATGGATTAATGTTTAATTCTTATTTCTTTCAAGTGAGGAGAAACCTACTAGATCTGAGTACAGAGGAAAGAAATCGTTTTATCCAAGCCCTCGACATGGCAAAGCGTACTATTCATCCCCATTTGGTCATAGCCACCAGGAGATCAGAAGAACTGCTGGGTACAGATGGCAATACACCACAATTTGAGAATATTTCCATTTATAACTATTTTGTGTGGACCCACTATTACTCAGTCAAAAAAACTTTCCTTGGGGAAGGGCAGGAGAGCTTTGGGGCTGTGGATTTTTCTCATGAAGGCCCAGCATTTCTCACCTGGCATAGGTACCACCTACTACAGCTGGAGAAAGATATGCAGGTGAGCTTGGGGATAAATGCTGAATTGGTATGCTTTTAAGGAGTTCATTGGGGGTTTTCTTGGCAAAGAAATTGGAGTGGTTTGCCATTTCCCCAACCAGTTCATTTTACAGATAAGAAAATTGAGGCAAACTGGGTTAAGTAATGTGCCCAGGGTCACACAACTAGTAAGTGTCAGAGATGAGTTTTGAACTCAGGACTTCCTGCCTCCAAGCCAGGTTCTTCAACTACTGAGTCACCTAGTCGTCTTTTTAAAAAAAATCCTTCTGTAAGTATGCAGGGTCATCTTTAATGTTGCAGAACAATGTCTGCATGTTCAGTCATCTGGCATAGGTACCATTCTCTCTACACTATGCTGTTTTATCATATCCACATTTCCAAACCTCTTCCTATCTGACTCTATAGTAGAAATCTATTTAAAATGATATGGGGCTCTTATCTCATTTTTCACTGAATCATCTTTTCTCTATGTGACATATCCTTAGCATGTCTGTCTATCTGATGGCCTTTAACATGAGCAAAGTGATTTCTGATTACTATTGACAGTAGTATCAAAATACTTCAAGTCTGTTATTGAAGTGAAGGTCCTTGGGCTATTCATACTGCACTATCACTTGTGTCAAGTGCCATAGAGCACAAAATCAATAAGAAAAATAGCAGAAGTGAACTAGAAATGGCACCAAGTACACACAGTTTAAGTGGTGAAATGACATTGTACAACAAAAGATTTTCTAAAAACCTTTATATCTCAAAACTATTTTGAAGGCATTTTCAGAATTTGATTTAATATTTTTTTAAAGTAGGTGTGACAATTTTGTTCATTGTTTTGCTTGCATTCAAAAGGAATGATTGAAGAGGGGCTATTCAATTCATTAAATCACAGAGCTAAAGATAGTACCATGAAATATTCTCTATGTAGTTCCAGAATGATTAAATGATCTCAGCTGATACTTTGGGCTTCATATTTTATAGCTCTGATTACAAGTAAGACATTTAGAGGATTATGAGTAGATAAATCTGTCATCTGTAATTGGGTACAGATCTCTGTGCCCTCAAGTTATTTTCTCCTGGGTACATCATAATGAAAGGGCAGCTGGAAAATATGTAAAAGCTTCAATTTTGCCTATGTAAACTCCAACCACCATGACTAGCATTCTAGAAAACCAACTGCCCTGCAAATCTGGTCAATTAAATCCTGACGTGCTATGCTGTGGAAATGCCACATAAAGATGCTGGTACTACTGAATGTTAATTACCACGCCACAAACATACTCTTGATGATTGCTTAAAAGGTTTTTACTGATTTTGAGAGGAAATATCATAGTTTCAAAGTGAAAAATCTAAACCCCACAGTGGACAAAATTCCAGAAAAAAATGTTCTCTGACTCTTTGACCTTCAAAATCTCTTAAAAGACTGATCAGAAGGAGTCTCCTCGTATATGATTTATTATGCCAGCCATAGCAACAATCCATTGAGAGAAGAGAAGGGTAAGAAATGGAAAATGAAACCAGAACTTAAATGTAAAAAATAACAGACTAAATTCAACTTCCCAAAGGGCCAAAAAATTTTATTAGAATTCATAAGTAAAATAAATGCTTATGCTACCTGGAATTTTTAAAGTAAAGCATGAGTCCATGAACCTTTTTAAGAAATGAGAGTGGTGCTAAAAGAAACCAGACCATAGGCCTAAGGAAAAAGACAGAAACTGACCAAATTTTTATCCTACGGTGGTAAACCACATAAATTTTCCTTATCAATGTAATTGATATACATGATAACCAACTTCTTGCCTAACACTTATTTCCTCTTAAAATGTCCTTTAAGAAATTCCCAGAAACCATCCAAAGTTATCCCTGGTACCTAGTTTGAATCATTATTCTTCACTTGAGTTATAAATTTTACAGAAATATATGCCATTTTACCTATCAAGTGTGGGTAATCAATAAATACTGGTCAAATAAATGAACTGAATGGAATTGAATTGTATAGATAGAATTTACTTCCCAAGTCTCATATGGCCTAGCTTGTCTTACCCAGTATCCCGTGTGTGACCACTGCGTGAAGGGACATGAACATATACAAAATGGGATGCAGGGTAGGACAAACTTAGGGAGTGGTTTCTATCTACACAGAATAAAAGAATTCCTCTTAGCAGAAGTCCTAGTCAGGAGAAATATATATAGTCTTTCAAGTTAGTTTATCTACATAATCACCAAATTCAGAAATTCAATTTAGTTTTTAAAAATATTATTGCTTAATCATATCTGACTCTTCATGACTGGAGTTTTCCTGGCAAAGATACTGGAGTGTTGGTTTTGTTTTGTTTTGTTTTGTTTTGTTTATTCATTTCCTCCATTTTGCAGATGAGCAAATTGAGGCAAATACATTTAAGTGACTTGCTCAGAGTAACACAGGTAGGAAAAGTCTGAGGCTAGATTTGAACTGGGGTCTTTCTGACTACAGATCAAGGTTTTCTATCCAGCACCATCTTGCAGCCCCTGAATATTTAAAATATTAAGTATTTACAATATGTAAGGCAGAGTGCTAAGCAAGTAGAATACAAAGGCAAAAAATTAGACTCTGACATCAAGAAACTTTTCACATGAGTCATCAGAGAGTGGCTCTAAAGGATGTGTACCCTCTGATTATATCATTGTAATATTATATAAGGAAAAAGAGCAACAGTAAGAAGTATAAGATAAAGATTCTGCATAAGAGGTAGCACCTAAGCTATCCCTTGAAGGCAACTAGGGATTCTTGGAAGTGGAATTAAATAGGGAGTACATTCCAGGAAAGGAAAGTTAGTCTTTCAAATGTATGGAGATGGGAGATAGAAAGAAAAGTTCAGAGAAAAAGAGTAATCCAGTTTAATTGGAATGTAGAATATATTAAAGGTTGGTGAAAGGTAGATTGTGAAAGGAATTTTTATGCCAGACTGAGAAGTTTGTATTTTATTCTATCAGAAATAGAGAAGAATGAAGAGAATACAACAATAGAATGGAGACTGAGAAGACACTATCTTAAAAGTCAACTGAAACTTTTTCTTTATGAGAGTGGCATGATCAGATCTACTTTTTAGGGATACTAATCATAAATTCTGGAATCCAAACATCAATTCCAGTTCTAATGAATGACCTTGGTCTTCCCTTTCCCACATACACTTGGACTCATGATTTTTCTTTGTTCTTTTCCACTGGGATGATGAATTTTATCCTCTCAAGCTGAAAGCAAATAGCTCTATCTATAGATCTGTTTAAGAAACTATGTCCTAATTAATTTAAAAGTTGACTTCTCTACCTAAGATCTTAGACTAGAAGTCAAGTGATTAGGAAATTCTGAGAATTCTGAGAAGAAAGAGGTTGTCACTCTTCTCAACCTCCTTCTAAGATGTCACCAGGATCTTTGACTTCTTGGTTTCTTGCCCTCTGACCATGCTGACCATCATGAACTCCTCTAATCAATTAACAGCCAACTTGAAATTTAAGAAGACTCTTAGATAACTTGATGTGTCAAATATCCATACCTCAAATCTGTATGGGTATTAACCTTCCTTAAACCAGTATAATCCTGTCATAGTCTCAGGTCTCTTGAAATAAGTACTGAACTACTAGAGTCCTGATTCTGACATTAGAGGTATCTTTCATTTACAACATTGAATGCAATCTTGGAATTACCTTTGATGTTTCTTTTTTCATCACTTTTTATATCCTATCAGTTATAAAGGAATATCTATTCTACCTCAACATCACTTGTCACATCTCTCTGTTCTTAGTTCCACTGATAATGCCCTACTCTAGGTCATTGTTACTACTCTCTGAGTTTATAAACCAAGACTCAACAGGGATTTCTATTACACTCTGTTCACCTATGAATCCAGTCTATGATTCCTATCAACGCGAGTTATCTTTCTTACATATAAAGCCAAACATGTCACTTGTGATAAAAAAAATCTTCAGTGGTTCTCCATTGCCTAAAGAATAAATTTCAATTTTTTTAGGCAATTCAATGTCTTCTATACTCTGGTATTATCTTACTTTTCCAGTTTCATCACATATTTCTAGCCTCCATACTCCCTGTGCACTAGCAAGTTAATGTACTGAATAATACTACATTCTCCCTCGGCTGTGAACCTTTGTTCACCTTGTTCCCTGAGCTTTCAATGTCCTCCCTCCTGTTTTTTATCTGTGAATCCCCATCATCCTGCAACCTGGACTCAAGTACCACCTTTTCTAGAAATCCATCTCGAATTCTCCCAGTTGGCACAGACCTTCTTCCTTAGCCTACATCTGGCACTTGTCTTTGCAATTTTCTAAGGTACTTAATGGGCAACTAGGTAGCACAATGGATAGAATGCCAGGGCTAGATTCAGGAAAACCTGAGTTCAAATCTGCCCTACAATACTCTCTGGGTGACCCTAGGCAAATAAGTTAACCTGTTTGCCTCAGATTCTTAATCTGAAAAATGCACTGGAGAAGGAAATGACATCCATTCAAGTATCTATGCCAAGGAAACCCCAAATGAAGTCATGAAGAATCTGAAATGTCTAAACAACAAAGCAGTTGGCATGCAATATTGTATATTATTGTGATATATGTTTGTCTTACCCCCCCATGAGACTATAAGCTACATGAGATCATGCAGAATATGTGTTTTATAAACTGAACCTCCCTCTGTAAACACAATGCAGGGCATCTACTAACTGTTTAGCACATGATTTCTGAATGAAGAGTTGTTGACTGAAGAGTTGCTATTTCATTTAACTGTTTAATACTGCTTTGCCTAAAGCTGTGTTTTCAAGCAAGCAATTAACACCATTAGGTGGGGTTTGAGTGCACCTTTTATTCCCATCTTGTTAGTTTTCCACATCTGCTTCAGACAGATGCTTGTGTTCCTTTACTTCATTGATAGAGTAAACAATAGAAGGAAGTATAAACTTCTGAGCAGAAAAAAAAGGTGACTGACAATTGCTGCTGAAAGCAAAGTAAATTTTGCAGACTAAATTCTTCATACATTTAAAGTTGCTTTTAAATGATTTTTCATGTTACTATATAATACAACAGGCTTTATTGTCCTACTGCCTCAATTACTTCTTCTATTAGTTTTGGTGTTCATTTACAGACATTGCCTCTTCCTAGGCACTAGGCACTACCAATATACTATGAAAAACCAAAGTTAACAGAGAACTAGTTATCTAAGTTTCTATCTGGGAGTGAATTTAGCAAAAAAAGAAAATTTGACCAGCAAATGATTTTATTAGAAAACACTAATAACATTTCTGTGGTTTAGGAGATGCTGCAAGATCCCACTTTTGCCCTTCCATACTGGAATTTTGCTACTGGAGGAAATACCTGTGATATCTGCACAGACAACTTGATGGGCTCCAGAAGTAACTTTGATTTTTCTCTAATAAGTCCAAATTCTGTCTTTTCACAATGGCGAGTTTTGTGCGAATCTGTGGAAGATTATGATACTTTGGGAACCCTTTGTAACAGTAAGTTCCAATTTTTAGCAAAGACTTTGAATTATTTTAGAGGCAAAGAAAATAAACAAATTACTTAGAAGTGGTGAGACTGACTATATCTATCATTACTTCAAAAGTTAGGATTCCATCCATATGGGCAGAAAAATTGCTAATACTTTCAGTGCATTGAGCAAGCAGCATAAGCCATTCAATTTTGTGATTCATAATGTAAAGATAACAGGAATATGGTCTAAAGCTCTGCTTTGGTTGTTATCAAAAACTCCCAAATAAGGAAACTGTGTCTACCAATGCAGGTTAGTACATCCTCTATAACTTATGGCTTGTCCAAGGTCATATGGCCAATATATGTTGAGTCTTGTAGGCTCAAGTGTTGACAGGTTTTCTTGTTTTCAAGGATGGTTTCTAGAACAAACTGTCTTTCATAAAAATAATACAAGAAATCATTAACTGATTCAATTGAGTGAGGATATAATGACTACAGTGCCACGAGAGTGGCTTCTACTCTGTTAAATGAGTTCATCCTCTAAATTCTGATGTGTTGGGACAACCTCAACTGTAGCAGATATAGGAACAAATAATACAGAAATTAAAGGTAATATCATGAATTGTCATGAATAAGGTGAAGTAAGGTAATATTGTGGATTGACTGTCTTGCCTATTTATGATTCTAGTGTGGATATTTCTTCCGTGACTACAACACCTAAATTGATCTTTGTGAGTTTCTCTGCCCTCTCCCTCCAAAAAAATCTCTAAAAAATCACTCAATAGCTCTGTTGAATGATCTAGAGAATATAGACATTCCATACTTTTCAGACCCTTTATCTTTTTCTATTGTTGGTCAAAAATCTTATTACTTTGAATATTATTTTCCACATGCATTCTAAAAAACTGATTGCTACAATTTATTCCTCTCAGTGTGATAGATAGAAAGGTAGACAGGTAGATAAATAGATGAGAAGATGAATATTTTATTAAAGAACAATTGCACTGGTTAGTCTCTAAATGATATACTTTAAAAAAATTAAACTCACTTTATCAGTCAAGTAAATCAGACCAGACTCAACCTCAATGTCAAAATATCTTTTAAAAAATCTTCATAAAATGCATACTTTTTCTTTTTTTGTAAGGTTATGAAAGGAAAAGAAATTAGAATTTTAAAAAATAATATTTACCTTATATTTCACAGAAATAGAAAACAGAAACTAAGATAAATCCTGGAAAATGTATTTCACAATGATAGATTACACAGATGAGGAGCTAGAAGTGGTTTTGGGGAAGAGAATATATAACTGAACAGTTCAAAAGTATTTGCTAATATAGTCATGACCTATAAGGCTACATAAACCGTAATTAAAATAATGTTTCCTCAGGGAAAAACTATTATTAATTATGATATGTTCCCTTTTGTCTCATACTGTCTTCTTCTTTCCCCCTTCTTTTTATCTCTCTCTCTTTCTTACTATCTTTCTCAATCTTTCTATATTTCTCCTTTGTCTTTCTCTGTATCTTTTGCTATACCTTTATATCTCTGTTCTTTTCTTTGAGTCTGTCTGTCTTTATCTGTCTCTTTCTTTGTTTATATTTGTCTGTTTATCTCTTTGTCTCTTTACGACTTTCTCTCTATCTCTGTTTTCTCCTGTTATGAGGACTACTCAATATGGAGAGAGAGAGAGAGAGAGAGAGAGAGAGAGAGAGAGAGAGAGAGAGAGAGAGAGAGAGAGAGAGAGATTAGCAAATCCTTTGTAATACATAACTTTGAGGAAATGGTTTGCCTTGACTCAGTTCTTAAACAACTTGCTTCAGGTAACACAGGTAATCCAAAATCTAGGGAATTTGAATCCAGGTCTTGCAGACACCATGCCTGGCCCTGTATTCACTAAATCATTAACAATAACATATTTAAAGTTTTTTTCTTATTTTCTTTGAAATTTTGCTTTAGTCCTTCCCTTAATTGAGTAAATCCTTATAGGTGCCTGGGATAATCTTCATTTTTCTATTTAGAATAAACAATTCTGAAATATATATAATGGATCACATTTCTATGGCACTTAGAGGTTTAAAAAGAACTTTCCTCACAACAGCCCAGTAAGGCAAGTTGTTCAAGGATTTTAATTTCTGTTTTACATGCAAGACAATTGAGAGTTAGAGAAATGAAATGACATAGTTCAATGGAAAGAGGGCTGCCTGCAGTTCAGATCCTGCCTCTTCCACTTAGTAGCTATGTAACCCTGAACATTTCCCCCCTGTTAAGCCTTAGCCCCACGTTTCTAAAATCTAGAGTTGGATGAAATGACCTTCAAAATCCCTTGGACTTATAAAAAAGCTATGATCAAATGCTCACTTGCACACATTCCAGTCTCTTTATTCCATATCAAGTATTATTTACATCATAACAATGCTGACTTTCAAAATATTCTATTTCAAACTTGTCAAGTGAAGCCTGGGTTTGGACTGGGATTTTATTTAGTTAACTTCAAACTGTCCAATTTATATTCTTTGTTGAAAACTACATTTTTATCGATATCTTATGTTTTAAGGTCACTTAAATTTCCTCTTTATCCCAGGAGCCAATACATTAAAATAAAGTCTAAAACAGAAGAAAAAAAACAGTTGAACGAAACAAATCAATTCAATAAAAAATCCAATAGTATATATGTAATGCTTCACATTCACAGTCCCCCGCCCCTGCAAAGAAATTGAAAAAGCAACTCTTCAGATCTGTTTTTTGAGGCAGCCAAACTTAGTCTGGATGAGGAGGAGGAAGAAGAAAAGGAGGATGTTATAACACTCAGTTTTGATTATTTTATTCTTCTGCCTATTTAAATTGTTATAATCACTGTTTATCACTTTTTTCTGGTTCTGCTTACTTCCCTTTGACTCAGTTCCTCTAAATCCCCCATGCTTGAAGGGAATATTTCTTTAGTCAATAAATTCAAACTATCAAATCAATGTTCTTTTAAAAATATTCTTGGAAAAAAAGTGAGCTTAATTTTAATATATTCTCAAGAGGTAGGCCTGAACATATGAGGGCTTGCTTTCTGCCTGGCTTGTTTGTTTGCTTGTTTGTGGGGAAGGGAGGGCTTCATCTTCTATCTCTGCTTTCCCAGGTTTCCTCTCATCGTATACCTTTATTCTTTTCTTTCCTACCTCAGAGAAACTGTCTCCTATTGTCGATGCTGTGCATTTGTGATTTTTCAGGGTTTCAACCAGCTGTAAAATGCCTCCTTTCTTTCAATGAATCTCAGGCACAGAAGGAGGACCTATTCGCAGAAACCCTGCTGGAAATGTAGCCAGGCCCATGGTGCAACGTCTCCCTGCACCACAGGATGTCGCTCAGTGCTTGGAAGTTGGTCTATTTGATACACCTCCTTTTTATTCCAATTCAACAAACAGTTTCCGAAACACAGTGGAAGGCAAGTAAACAAAATGAGGGATCTGGACTCCTCCTGCTTCAAAGGAGTTAGAAGGAGGCTTTAGACATCATTTGATGCTATGTGTACATGGTGTGTGTGTGTGTGTGTGTGTGTGTGTGCATCAGAAAAAAATTTTAAATAAGTATCAAAGAAAACATAAGATTACAAAAGAAACCATTATAGTGAAAGAATTATCAAAATATTTTTTAAATAATTCATGGACTCCAGATTAAGATATAGTCTAGTTCTTTAACAGTTAAATAAAGTATTATATAGTTCAGGCCTGATAATTTTAAAAATCATCTTCATATTATAGCTTTTTATCAATTAGTTACCATTATTTTCCCCAGGGAGAACTTTCCTAATCAAAGACTTTTTTCTAACAATTTTAAAAAGCATAGGGCCTGATTAAATTATAGAATTCCAATTTCTGCATTCAGAAAATCAGTTTAAATATATGAAAATTCTATGTAAGCTAGTCTCATCTTTTTAGTTTATTTACATAAGGAGTTCAACAGACAGAATCAGGAAGAGATTTACTGAATAAAAGCTATATCATGGCTAAAATGGGCATGTACAGAGCACAAGCTATAACTCTTCTCTGAAAAAAATGTTCTACATGCCCAAGCTATAACCTTTATGGGGAAAAAAAAGTCCTGGTTCTACTTACTGATATTCAATTTAAAGAAAAAATAATGATATAGACTGGTGATGGGAAAGAATTTTGATTCATGATGAGAGGGAAAAATCTATTTTCCTCCTTCATTTCTACATGACCATTAAAAACAAATTATCCTACTAAAGAAAGAAGGAAATAAAAGAAAAACTGAAATATCAGTTAATGATTTTTAATGTTTTAATGTCAATGAGTTTTTAGAGAATTTTTCTTGTCAAGAGCAAGTGACTAAAGTGACTAGCCCAGGATTTTGTGTGGCAACAGTAGTCCATTAGACATGATCAATGCCAAATTAATCCACTGAATGGGTTGTAGAAAATAGGATAAACCCTTAAAATAAGGTGCCTCAGAGCACTGAAGGAAGAAAGCACAAAGTGATTCAGGACCAAATGAGGCATATCCCTAGAAAAGTTCAGTATCAAAAACACAACATGGATACAGAGGCAATTAGCAAAATTTGATAAACATTTTGAGACTAAGATTTCCAGATGGTTAGGACTAGTGCAGAGATGGCGGGGAAGCTTCTCTGAGAAATTGTAGCTTCCCCACACCATAAGGTAGGTTTCTAAATATAAATGTGCTGACAGTCGTTCGTCAGGAATAAGGTAGGAAGCTGAAATAACAGCTGGTGCATCCGGATGGGTATATGATAGACTGGGTAGTATCCCTCAGAATTGTGTCAGCAATTTTCAGTTGAATTTGAAGTTTTCCACTTCCTTTATTTACTCAAATATAGAAAGTCTATTGTTTTAGCCTTAGTAAAGTACTCTAAATGTACCTGGTGTCTTTAATGGTGAATTTTATTTTAATCCAGGAATATGAATATTATTGTTAATTTTTCCCCTTTTTCTATTCTGGGCTAGTCTTAAACCCTTCCCACAATCACCTTGTTTAAATTATCAGATAAGGTAACAGATTCAGGACCTCATTCAATGTAACATCCATGATCTTAACTGGGGTTAAAGCTGCTTCACAGAATTCCATGAGACAGCTTTAACCCCACTTAAGATCATGGATGTTACATAAAGAATAATATACTATCCCAGGATTTAACTCTCAAAGAGACTGTAGGTATCATCTAATCCAAGGGGTCAGCAAAATGGGGACCGAGGTCTAAATCCAACCTCCCTTGGCCTTTACTTTTTTATGGCCTTCAAGCTAAGGATATTTTAGTTACATTTTTAAAAACATAAAACATTTAAAATATTTTTAACTTAAAAAAAATTCCAACGGGGCCATACAATAGCAGATGTTAGCTTACAAAGGGCCAGATTTAGCAGGCAGACCATAGTTTGCTGACACCTATCTAATCCGATCCTCTCATTTTACAAATGAGGAAACTGAGACTGTGATAAATGAAACAGCTTGCCCGAGATCTGAAAGATAACAAGGAGTAGAGCCAGGATTGATATCATCCAACTCCTTGGATTCCAAATCTAATGCTCTTTCTACCATCCCACATTGTCTCTGAAAATGAGTGCATCGATATTAAACCAATACAGTAGGTGCAGAATATGTTACAGTTCTCTTTTCTAAAAAAGTCTGTGGGTTGATGCTTATTAATGCCACCTAAAAGAGAGAACAAAGCTGGTAAAGTAATAATTCAAGTCTACATTAACAACTTCTTAGTAAGATGCCTAAAAATAGCATACATGTTGCAGGGCAATGATCAACTATGGGTTCCTAAGAAACAATCTCATTACAGAAATAAACGAAGCAATCTGATGAGCTTTGGAAGAAAATTGCCTCCTATTTTAAAAATTAGAAAGCTTATCCGTCTTGTCCATCTTTACTTTTTGCATCTAGGTTACAGTGATCCTACAGGGAGATATGATCCTGCAGTTCGAAGTCTTCATAATTTGGCTCATCTGTTTTTGAATGGAACAGGAGGACAAACTCATTTGTCTCCCAATGATCCTATTTTTGTTCTTCTACATACTTTCACTGATGCAGTTTTTGATGAATGGCTAAGGAGATATAATCCCGGTAAGAAGTATTTGTTTATGGTTTTTGCAGGCTCAGCAAAGTAAACCATTATGATGGAGTCATTATCACTAAACTAAGCACCTGACACACATAACGAGCCCTTTAACTTTAGGATGGAAATGCCATAATTTTCAGTCATTTCCACAACATTGAAAACCACTTAGAAAGAACAAGCATCAAATATGTTCAGGATACTTAATATAATTTGACAATTGTTGCAAGCTTGCTAGGATGATGCAGGTCATATCCAAGATAAGGAAGGTTTACTTGAAAAATTACCACTACATCCTGTAGTCTTTTCCCTCCTCCAAACTCCCTAAAAGAGATTAATACTGCCATAACTAAATTTGAAGAATGATTATTCAAACCTGTACAGAGGCCTCAGAGACTGGAACAAAATGAGATAGTGTCTTAATACACTGTGCTGTTTTATATCACATGTTGGCTTCTCACAAAGGAAAACTTGGTTGAACTTGATCCTTAATTTTCTTGCCCAATCATATAATATAATTTAAAAATCCATTTTAGGTAGAATGTTTTAAACTTCCTATTAATCTGCTTCACTTTTCTATTCCAATCTAATAACTTCAAATGACTTTCCAATTAAATAAAATTGATTCTACTCATTAAAAGGGCATAAATAGTTCAAAGATTAGAAAAGTTCTACCTTGCCAGAGTTTTCTCATCTGTATAGTGAAGGAGCTAAATGAAATAATTGTTTTCTTCTAGTTCTATTACTCCATAGTTTATGGTCCATAAAGTTACATTGACCTTCCTATGCTTCTATGTCATTACATACACATACCAAAGTTAATTGTTATTAATTTTTGTCTTTCTTCTCCTATGATTTTCTATCCTGACAAAGTGGCTATTTTATATAATGCAAAGATTAAAATGGTATAAAATAATTGCAAAGTCTATGTAATCATATTAGCAGTAGCTAAATTTATAGAGCACTTGAAGTTTTGTAAATCATTTTATAACATTATCTCATTTTATTCTCACAACAACTCTGCAAGTTTATTATTCCCCACTTTTACAGATAATAGTATCAGAACTTCCATCTTAGAATGAACACATTAGTAGCCGTCTAGTCAAATTTCTATTTGCTAAACCTGGTGAGAGGTCACTTAGCCTTTATTTGAATATTTCAAATGGGGGAAGCAGGAAACCCAATATTTCTTGAGGCAGCATATTACATTATTCAATAGCTCTAATTGTAAGGATATTTCCCCTCAAAATAGTTTAAGTTTGATCTTTGAGTTATCTACCAATTGCTTCTAATTCTTCTTTTTGGAATACAGAAAAAAATTAATCCTCTTCTACATGATATGATTTCAGATGCTTCAGAAAGCTAGCTTGCCCCTCCTAAGTCTTCTCTTACCCAGTCTAAAGAACCATTCTTTCAGCCAGTCCTCAAATGGTTTGATGTTAAGACCCTTCACAATTTAGGTTACGTTACTCTGACCACTTTCCAATGTAATATTTCCTATGAAATGTAGCATCTCGAATTAAGTACTAGAATCTAGATGTGGTCTGACAAGAATATATTGAAACTATCACTTTTAACTCATTGGAGCTATAGCTCTCCTAACCCACCCTAAGCTCTCTTTTCAGTTTTTTCTCTAGAGACAGACACACACAAGTCATTCTTTAAACAATATTTCTGATGCCATATATAATGTTCTCTTTGTTTTGCTCATTTCACTCTTCATAATTTCATGTTAGTCTTTCCTTTTTTCTAACCATACCTTGTACTTATGAAATTGATTTTTGAACCTAAAACTTTACACTTATATATTTTAAACATGATCTTATTCCAGACAAAAGTGAAAATGCTTCCTATTTTTTCATATTAAATGAATAGATATTTAATGAAAGGAAGGAAGGAAGGAAGGAAGGAAGGAAGGAAGGAAGGAAGGAAGGAAGGGAGGGAGGGAGGGAGGGAGGGAGAGAGGAAAGGA
>NC_058130.1:116652405-116704871 GCF_016433145.1 Gracilinanus agilis | reverse complement strand
ACAGAGGGAGGGAGGAAGGGGGAGAAGGAGAAAGGGAGAAAAGGAGGGAGAGAGGAAAGGAGGGGGAAAAAAGAAAGGTCAGAAGTTTGGCCTCATTTCTGAAGGGAGAAACTAAAATGTATATGGTGGAGACATATGAAAACTAGTTAAGAGAAAATGAAAAATTAAAACAATTATCTAGATAAATAACTTTCCCTAAAAAGTAAAGAATTATGAATAGAAGTATTTTCTGATAATAGTTTTCACTTTGAGTGTTAAACCCCCTTTTATTTGGTTTTGATTATGAATGTCTACAAATAATTAAAATAAATGCAATTCAACAATCACTGAATTATAAGATAGCATAGAATATGTCTCTTTAGAAGGCAAAAATACGATTGTTGGTGATGTATGTAATTTCAGTTTGTAATATACTTGAATAGATTGGAAATTTATATTTTCATGTAAAATATGATGACTTAAATCAACAAATAAATATATATTAAACTCCTATGTGCATGGCCCTGTGCTAGAAACTAGGAAAACATATAATAACAAAACTATCCTTGTCCTCAAAGCCTTTATATTTTACTTAGGTGAAATAACATATACAGATAAGTAAACATAAAGTAATTTCAGAATAATAGATGAGGGATGTAGAAATGTTTTCAGAAGGAGGCAGCAGTTAGCTGAGTTGAACCTTGAAGAAAGTTAGGGAATCTAAGAGACAGAAGTGAGGAATGTTTGCATTCTGGGCATGGGAGACAAACTGTGCAAAGACTTGGAGATTGAAGTTAACATTTTAAGTTTGTTGAGAACTCGCTATTCCATCCTTGGCTACAATATAGAGTGAATAAAGTGCAATGGAATTAAATAAATCTGAAAAGTTAGGCTGGGACATATGGGGGGTGGGGAGTCCTTAAATGTCATAATGTAAAGGCCTCATTCAACAAAGGAGGTGCTTTTAGGGTTTGGTTTAAGCTGCTCGTGCTCTCAGTAGGATATAGTCTCTTTGTTAATTTTAAAAGACTTGGCATTTCTAATGTGGAGCCAAAAGTGTAGACATTAATGCTTTATGTGATGATTAAATTCATAGCTGTGGGCTTTATAATGAGAGTGATTAATTTGCATTCATTCTTCTTAGAGGAATTCTACAAGTTTTAGTCCTTTTGCATACACACACACACACACACACACACACACAGAGAAACATTTTTACATTATTTGTGTTACTATATTAAAAGATATATCAGTATTTCTATTGCTATCTTTATTTTTATGTAACTCAGCTACACAACTTCATTCTGGGCTTTGGTCCAGAAGTAGCCAATTCCTCTCCCCTAAACATACATACATGTACTTCCTCTTCCAATAATAAGTGAAGATGAAGCCCTGTATTCCCAGTATTTGTGGTTTTTCTTAAATTATATTCCTTGAAGCTGGATGGTTAGAGATGGGGTAAAGCATTTTCTAAAAGAAACTTTTTGTCAAATCGATTTGGATTGTTGTAACCAGATCCATTTTCTTAATATATTTTCTGTCTCTGGTCATAGTTTGGCATCAGTATGGCCCTAGTCTAATATAGCCTCCAAGCACTGAACCGCCTAGTTCACTGAAGACTTTAGTTCAAATCTGACCTCAGATGCTTAATAGCTGAACAAATGACTCAATTTCTGGTGACTAGGTGACTCACTGGATGGACCACTAGACCTGGAGTCAGGAAGACCTGAGTTCAAATCCAACTTCGGGTACTTAACAGTTGTGTTACTCTGGACAGGTCATTTAATCTCTTTTTGATTTAATCCACTAGAGAAGGAAATAGCAAAACAATTTAGTAATCTTTACCATAGACATATGACATAGACAGCATTGGTGTGCTATAGTCCAAAGGGTTACAAAGTGTTGGACACAGCTGAAGAACTGGATAATTTTCCAAGCATATAGAGGAAAGTTTAAAGAAAAAAGAGACAGAAAGGAACATTTATAATAGAGACTATTGCATTCAAAAGATGATGAGGATCTGAACTAGAGTAGTGATTGTTTCAGGACAGAAGGATGAAAATTGCTTAAGAGATAAAATCAAAAACACTTAACAACTGTTTGTTTCCTTATTTTCATCTCTAGATGCGACTTCCTATACTTCCCCTGTCATATTTTCTGTAGTGACTGGACTTACCCTGTAAAGTGTCAGGCAGTATTTTTTCCATTTCTTGATATGTGACAACCCAAAAGTCTTTACAGCAAATTTAAGTCAGAACAAGAAAATTTTTCCCAGAGAATACATAATTCCCAGTATAATGATACCAGAATTTTCATAGTATTACTGATACTATCTCACAGGCACGCTCATTTGGCACAATGCTTTTATATTGCTATGGTAAGGGTTATTTGGAGGATGTGCCAAAAATCCAGACTGCCTTTAGTTGACAAAGCCTATGCCCCACAAAATAAATTTAGTTTTTGATATTGGCAGGTCACCATCCAAAAGTTAAGTTGGAAATGTCAAATAATAAATATTCACAGTCAAGGACAGCCTTTTTTCTGTAGGTACATTTTTTTTGTTTAAATTCTAAATAGTGCTTCTACAAACTATCAACCTATCTTTTGACAGCTTTCAAATGAAGTTTGGTAAATTTATATTCAAATTAGTTTTCAGTGTTTAAAAATAATGCAATTGATGTTGGTTCACATAGAAAATATTCATTCTGTTCTAATTAATTTTCTCTCCTTTGGGAGTAACATGTTAGTGCTATATTGTGATTATTCGTATAGTATTTCTTTCATGTTATTCCCAGTTTTCTTTTGGTGAAACACTTTCCTTGATTTCTTTATCTTCAGTGAAATAACACTACAGGGTATCTTAATGTTCTCATTAAATATTTCATTTAACTTAGGAGGAAAATTAATATTATTCATGTAAATTTAATTCTATCTTCTAATCAGTTTTCCTTGGCATTTTAGATATATCAATATTTCCATTGGAGAATGCCCCTATTGGACACAACAGGCAATATAATATGGTGCCATTCTGGCCCCCAGTTACCAATACTGAAATGTTTGTTACTGCTCCAGAAAATCTGGGATATGCATATGAAGTTCAATGGCCAAGTAAGTAATATTAGTAGTAATATAAAAATGACAGTGATGATGATGAAAATGATGATGACTTTTTTAGAGAACTTTAGGGTTTTCAAAACATGCTACATGCATTATCTCAATTATACACAATAATCCTGGTAGTTGTGTACTGTCACATTATATTCAATTTATAAATGAGGAAACAGGCTTAGAGAGATTGAGTGACTTGTTCATGATAATACAACTATGCTTTAGATGATTTCCACTCTAGAAAAATGTTAAGTACAGTCTCTTACCTTTAAGTTGTTTGTTTTCCTAGTTGATATTTTGACTTCCATGTTATTGGAGGAAGGGTGATTATAATAAGAGCTATTACATAATATCTAGATAGTATAATATCCTTTGGGTTTTTAGAATTTGAATTGTTAGTCACTTTCTATCAGTCATTACCACTTATTTACTCTCACTTTCTCTTTGAGTAGGTCGAGCTTTCAATGTTACTGAAATAATTACTATGACAGTAGTAGCTGCCCTAATACTGGTGGCAATTGTCTTTGTTGTCACCACTTGTTTTATCCGGGCCAGAAGAAACAAAGATGAATCCAATCAACCTCTCCTCAGTGATCAATACCAACGATATGCAGAAGAATATGAAAAACTGTCAAATCCTAGTCAGACCATGGTATGAAGAAGAGACAATAGAATACAGTACTCCAGTCTTTCTACATCAGGAGTCCATAACTTTGTCTGTTTCAAATGATCGATTAAGTCAATAATTCTTTTCACTGCTTTTTATATAGGCATGTGATGACTGAGTCCATTCATCACAAGCAATTATCTTCATTAAGAAAAAGTCATTGGAAAATGCATGAAAGTTCTGTTTATAAATCAGGTAGCCTGGAATAGATCACTCTTGATGGTCTTTTGGCTTTAGGCACTCTAGAAAACAAGGTTTAGCATGAGTGCTAAACTTGGAGTCAGGTGGAAGTCTGGGCTTATCCTTCCTTAAAAAACATATGTGATCATAAACAAAGTGACAAACTCAATCTTATTCTCTTCACGGAAAAAAGGGTAGAAATAATGTCATTAGTACCTACCTGACACAGTTGTTGTGAGGCTCAAATGAGATGGTATATGTAAAGTCCTATATGAAATATTATATAAACATTATTATTAGACATATAAAAATAACATATAATATCTTATTACAGAACCAATGAGATTACCCAACCATTAGAGTATGACATTGCAAAACATGACTCTGTGTTGTTAAATTAGACAGCCTCTTGGCCCATACTTATGGTTTTCAGTATACAAAAATATTGACTGAATTCAAGCCTCCACTGAGTATGAATTCTACAACACTAGTAGGATACCACAATTTGCTAACAGAAGTTAATAGCTAGAAAGCAGAAGGTCTGAGCCTAATAATGATAGAGAGACATGCTTAAAGCTCATTGAAAGGTATAAATAGGAAAATATGAATGTGCTTATTAATTTGATTTTTCTACTGTGATTTTAGCTTGAGTATAGCCTTAACACAGCCATAAACTTATATAAAATGATGGCACTTACATTGATTGTAACCAAAATTATTTTTAGCCATCATTGCCACACTGAGAGTATATATGAAATTCTTCTTTGATTTGCAGTATCAGTCTGTATCACCTAAGAATGTCACGATTTGCAGCTAGGCTTCCTTGCTTCATATGCCGCCTCCAAAGTAGGATTCACCTCTAAAAGCTGCACATCATTTACTTCACCTGCTTGGTGAAACAGATCTCTAGTAGTTTCCATATGTGTAATATCAATGACAATCACACCTCCATGTTATTCAACTATTATTAGCTCCTACACTTTCATCAGAGCTTCACCTTGAATGATCCATTTGTATGTTATTTGAATAATAAATAGGTAAATCCTGTTGTTTTCCTGTCTCTGCATCTTTCCAATATTGAGTAAATAAAATGCTCCCTCCGTTCTGTTTTTCATTCACCTGACGATCATTTCCAAAAAACTTAAATAGAATAGACACAAGAACAGTTATATTAATTAAGCTGATAATAAAAATTAATTGATAACTTGCCTAATTTTCCCATAATTAAATATTTTAACAAGAAATTGTGACATAGAAAACTGGCCTCAAACATCAGGGAGATCTGAATTCAATGCCTGCCTTTGCCAAATACTGACTTCATGACCCCAAGCAAGTCACCATTTCTCAGTGCCTCAACATGCATGGCTCTAAGAGTAGAAGTTACAAAGAAGATTCTTATCTGCACTGGGAAACAAAGTTCCTTTCTGGGAACTTCACTGTTATATCACCTCTCTCCTTGAGGTGAAATAACAAGGTCTGATGGAGCCCCTTTTTGAGTATAGAAAGAAGAAGATTAATCATCATACCTATGCTCCCTGCCATATTCTCATTGATGTACAGACAGTATTCATGCAGCTCTGACTAAATGACCTCAGAGTTCCTTCCCGCTGCGAGATAGTAGACAATAGAAGCATTGTGACCAGAGGGAATCACATACTGTTTATAACTGGAGTATTGTGTAGGTCCAGGAACTGAATAAAGTGAGCAGCTAGGTAGTGCAGTGGGTAGAGTGCTAGACCTAAAGTCTGGAACACTTGAGTTCAAACCTGGCCTCAGACACTTCTTATGTCCGACCTTGGGAGCTCACTCAAAGCTTCTTGTCTCAGTTTCTTCATCTGTAAAATGAGCTGGAGAAAAAATTATAAACCCACTTCAGTATCTTTGCCAAGAAAACTCCAAGTGAAATCACAAAATGGACGTGACTGGAGAAAAATGATAAAACATACACACATAGTATTTAAATCCAGGAGATTGTTAAGAAAATGAAACCTGTCTAAAGGATATTTATAAATGTCTTGAATAGAAGAAGTATAGACAGCATGCTTATCAAATCTTTATATTATATAAATCTGTGAGAAATTGCTGACACAATAGATGACAAAATCAGAAAGACCTTGACAAGATAGTTTATTGGGTCCAATTAAGTAAAATGAAGTTGAATAGGGATAAAAAAATTGAAGTTGAATAGGAATAAAAAAGTGAAGCTGAATAGGGATAAAAAAATGCTACAACTACACTGGGGTTCAAAATATCAACTTCAGTAATACATTGCTGGGTGATGGAAATGGATTAATTGTAATTCAGCCAAAAAAGACCACTATTTTAATGAACTGAAAGCTTAATATGAGTCAATATGGCAGCCAGGAAAACCAATGGGACCTTTGAATGCATTAAGAAGCATGTCTTTCCAGGAATAAAGAACTGATGGTACTACTGCCTTGGTCAAAACAAAAATGGATATTGAGTTTGGTTCTGGGTATCAAATTTTGGGTGGATATTGATAAGCTAAAGCATAACCAGAATAGGGAACCATGATGATGAAGGGCTTCAACTTAATGCTGCATGAGGATTGGTTGAAAAAAATGAGAGTGTTTAACCTATAAAAGAATTGAAGGAGGGAATGAAAGTATATGAAGGGTTGTCATGAAGAGAGGCTCTCATCATTTGTGCCATAGAGGAGTTTTGTTTATTTGGACTACTTGGCCTCTCAGGTCTTTCATCCCTAAGGTTGTACAATCCCCCAGATAGTAGGTAAAAGAAGCATGTGTAAAGGATTTCCTCCCTTCTAATACCTAAATGCACATGTCCATAGGATTATTGTACCTGTAACCAGAAGAGGATAAGTGATTCGTCCAAAATCACAAATGTAGAAGTGGTAGAACCAGGATTGGAATTCAAATCATCTGGATCCAAATCCATCACTCCCATTATACTCCATCACATTAAATTCTTAATAGTTGCATATCTTATAAAGTTTGTACAAATCATAGAATTACTTTTTAGATCCCTCCCCAGTCACATTAGAAGTACAAACAGCCCTGTTTTCACACATTATGAATATCCTCATCCTTTCCAAGTACATCTGTAACAAATCCTTCTCCTCCTGAGCAGAGGCAAAAATTGAACTTTAGTGAAGGATTTTCCATTGCTTATATATATTTTCCCCTCCTACTCAGTACCCAAGCAAAGAGTCAGAATATTTTCATTTTTGAGAGGTTTATGGATTCTCCTGGTTGGGAGTAAGAGAGGCACAGGGTGAATTTGAAAGGACTTATGACATTTTTATGAACCTAAAAGCATATAAATCTGCCTTGTACAATTAGTATGCTCTTTGGAGAATCAAACTCATGAGGACTATAGAGAAAATTAGCAAAGAAGATGGGCTTCAATGACATTTTATTGTCAAGTAATTCATTACCAGAGATGTAAAAATAATAGCTCACTTTTCTACATTTTGAGGTTTATTAAATTATTTCCTCACAACCATATGAAGTAGGTGATACAAATGTTGCTATTTCTAAAATTCAGATGAAAGTATTATTGTTCTGATATATTAATTATTTTACTCAAGATCCCAGTGTCAATCTGAATTACAACTCAGGTATCCTAATTATAAGACCAGACTCTAGTATTTTCAGTTTCTAAATTTCATCCTTAAAAACAACCAAGTAATATATAGTTATCATTCTCTCTTCAACTCATTTTGTACAGGAAGCATTCCTTTGTGTTTTCCTCTTTAGAGTACTTTCCTAGTTCACCCCTTCTTTTTGTCCAAGTGAAGAGTAACATGTGAGGCAACCAGCTGGCATAATGGATAGAGAACCAGGCCTGAAATCAGGAGGACTTGGGTTCAAATCTAATCTCAAACACTTCCTACCTCTGTGACCCACAAGATACTTAACCCTGTTTGCCTGACCCTTGTCCTTTTGTCTTACAGTTATTTCAAGGATAGAAAGTAAAGGTTTTTGTTTTTCATTTTGAGTATTTTTTTAAAGAGTATGTTGGGACTTGCAGGCCTTCATCATCCTACATCTCTTGAGAAGGTCTTATGTATGATGATGCAGAACATGGCTTTAGCCTAGGCTGCTTCTGTCTTTGTTCCAAGTAGCCAAGACACGTGTATGACATATTAGAAATACTACTAGATGTGTTATCACAGGACCTAGGTTCAAATTTTAACTCCACTATTTAATATTTATCTTTGGGCAAGTCATTTCTCCTCTTAAAGCCCCAGGTTCTACTTCTTTACAGCAAAAAATTAGAAGACCTCTAAGATATTCTCTAGCTCTAAATACTATGAGACCATGAATGTAACCCTCATTTCACCTTTGTCTAAAATCTGATCTTCCCTCAAAAGACTTGAATCTAAGATATTATCATTGTTTCCTCTTCTTCAGCCACCACCACTATCTACCAAACTGACACAACTTTCCCTACCTTATTTTTATTCAGGTCAACTTTGGTTAAAGGAAGCATATTCTAAGATTTGTTAATAAACTTTAAATATTAATAATGTTTAAATATATTACATGTTTATTTCAGTATTTTCAGTTTAAGAACAAACTAGCAGAGATCCAATAGGTCTACTGTTTTACTATCATCCATGATTCTGTGTGTCTGTGTGTACTTTCTCCGCAAATATTCATACATACCTTTTATACCTTCAGGGAAATTTTCTTGAGTTGTTACATTTGAAGTAATTCATCTGATGGCTCATTTCTTTGGTAAGGAACTTCTCCAGATTACCTAGCATGGTCCTTGAACAAAAGACATACAATTTATTGCTCTTAAATGGCTTAACCATCAGGGTTCTACATCAACAGAGCCTAGAGTCCAGATTGTGATGAACATCACCCCACCCCCAAAGTAGAGCTCATTCTGGATAAATAACATGCCAGGTTTCTATCCATTTGTTTACATTAGCATCGTTTGCCAAATCGACATGCTTCTTGCTATTTGGCTCAAACCAAATGCAAAAAAAAATGGTTTACTCAGAGAGAGGACTTGTTTTTAGAGAGTTTGGGTTATAAAATATAGTCAATTTCTTATATTGTTTCTTTTTAAAATATCATTATTTTATTTTGCTTTCCAAATATGTACATTTTCCTTTACCCCTAATTCCTCAGGACAACAGCAAAAGGAATAAGTAAAAAATTATTATAAAATATATTTTAATATTAAATGTTATAAAATATGGTTGTATGACATGATAAAGAAAGGACTTATCTTAATGCCAGGAGATCTTAGTTCGATCTTGTCAATGACACATACTTTCTGTGTACACCTGAACAAGTCATTTAATGTTCTAGAAAACTCTCTAAGACTGAATTGCAGAAATGATATTCACATCTATTAGCTGAGGTTCACCTGAAGGTTCCCAATAAACATGGAATCACAGATCTAATCCATATGCAATCCCTAACCTAAAAATAAGAGACAATAGTACAGTGGACAAAAGGCTAGCCTTAGAGACAGAAAACAAGTTCAAGTTTACAGAATATATTAGCTATGTGTATATAGGTAAGTCACTTAACTGTTCAATCAACTCTAAAACTCTAAGTGGCAATGGTGTTAATCATTTAAATACTACCTTGACTTTGAAGACTCATAAATTCAAGTACATGGAGTTTTGACTTGCTGATTAACATTAAGAAAGTATCTTTTCACTGGGAGTTCTTTTCATGGATGAATTCACCAAGGCAAAAGACAGAATGAAAATAATAAAAATGAGTTAATCAGATATGCTAAATTAGTATCTCGTTAACAAAATACTTTAATCTCCCTATTTTTTAGTAAACTTTTATGTCATTTTCTGCCAGATGTTAAAATATTTTTTCCTAGAGTAATGATTTCTTCAGCATTCTTCATATTAACATTCCCCTTATCTATGTGAAGTTCAGTTAAGAAACTAATACAAGATTACCACAAGATGGCAGATTTGAACCTTAAAATCAACTGTGAATATCCAATGACCAAAAGAAATTAATATTAAACATATCTCTTTTCTGCTTCTTTTTTAAAAAAATATTATCTTGAAGAACAAAGGATTAGAATTTTCATTCTGTGGGAAAGTAATTAATGAGACATAATTTAGATTTCTAAGACATTCATAATGTTCCTCTATATTGAACAAATCCAGCCACAAAATCACCAATCAACATTGTCACTTATTATCAAGTGTTTCAGGACCTGAAATGAAGAGTGAGTGGTGGATCACCCAAATGACTTCATGTGCTATAAGTGGCATTGATACTAGCTTGGATCCTGATCATATGTGACAGGTCAGTAACCACTAGACCTCTAAGAGAACTTAGTCAACTTGGTAACTGAGAGGACAAAGTCATACACTGGGACTTCAGCCTTCAGAAGTTTGAGCTTAAAGTCACTGCTACAAAAATGATATGTTAAAAAAAAAAGGTACCTAATTCCTAGCCACACAAAGAAAAGGAATGCACTTAAATTAAAATGGCAGGAGCAGAGAAAGAAACTATATTTAAATTGTTTTATCCAGAGGCAAAAGAATCGGAAGCGTTGGAAACAAACTGGGATTATTATTGTTTTTCAGAGATAAAGCAAAGAGTCTTGCATTTGGTCCGAAGGCCTGGGTTCAAAGGTATTACTTTTTGCTATTAGTAGCTATGAGAAATCAAGCAAATTATTTAACTACTTTGTGCCTCAGTTTCCTCATCTGAAAAAAAGGGAAGATCACTTCCTACTCTATATCCTGTGTGAAGAGATAGATCACATTGAGCAGAGTCGTTTTGATCATTGTCACGGAATTCTCCAAACATAAATTAAATATAGATTCTTGAAAGAAACACACTCTCAATAATTGGGGTACTTGACCTTTTGTGCAATATTGAACCCTTTGGCAGTCTGCTGAAGGATATTTTTAAGTGCACAAGATAAAATGCATAGAATGAACAGAGAAAACAATTATTTTGAAATATGGTTATTAAAATATTTTAAATGTATTTAAAATACCCCAATTTAATTGTCTCCATTCAACTTGTACGCTACATGGATTCACATGGTTCTTAGTGTTCTGTTGCATGTTGATTTCCAACTGAATGCTCCTATCCTTCCACTGACAACCGGGAGCATGTCAAAGCTAATTATCTGCCATCACGCCCTGTTGCATGAGCAGCACCTTGCCTGCTGCTGCTGGGACCTTGGTGCTGTCTGCTGCTTCATTTGCATGGCCTTCTGAGCCTCTCTGCTGTGTACAGATCACACAGAATGCTGCCCAAGGGCCAGCCATGGGCCCACATGAATTGGGAAACATACCTAAGGCTCTTCCTCATGGCTTCAAGAGTAATAGCAGGGCTCTATGCAGGTTCACACACCCTGGCAGCAGAAAGGGTCATCTGTTGCCTCATCTGCTTTTCCGTGTCTGGGGTACAGTGCCAGATCGGCAGAGGACTTTGCTTCTGCTCATGCAAATGTCTGTGGGAGGCTCCTCGGGTTGGCAGAGTTTCCCTCCATCCCCCCAATTTGTGGCTGCACCGTCTGTCTGCCACGTATGTGCTTCAATCTCTTGTTGAGGAAACCTCAAATTAGATATTTCCCATTTTCAGATCTTCTATTTCTGCCTCTTTTCCTTGTAAGGATCAAGAACTTCCCCAAGCATTTTAAATGTTCTTTCCTCGAATTCAACTAAAGGAAATGATATTCAGTCTTTAAACTATAAAGGAAAAAAAAATTACACAATTTTTAAGACGTTTGGAACCAGGTTACTATAGAAACATATTTACTATTAATTGAGGGGATTATTACAATATTTAAATGTTTTATATTATTTAAATGAAAGGAAATGCATGTATATTATACTCTATGTGAGACAGAATACGTATAAAATAGAACATATTTTATCATAAAGAAAATAAATGTATAGGAGGAGAGTTTAGGGTCATAAGAAACCTTAGAAGCAAATTAGTTCAACTTTCTATTTTATAATTGAGGAAACTGATTCCCAAGTAGTTTAATGACTCTTCCAAAGACACATGGGTAGCAAGCAACTGAGAAGAAATTTAAATTCAGGTCTTCTAATTGTGGATCAAATATTCCTTACCTTTATTCCTATTAAAGTATTTAGGTTCAAACATAGTGTTTGAATCCCACCAAATATCTTCACCCCATTCCTAAAATGTTGGTATACATTTATTCATTTTATGAATTTAAATGAATTAAAGTCAATATTCCTTTGGGAAATTCAGAGAAATGTTTGAGAAATTTCATACAAGAGTATAATTTATATTTACATTTATAAAAAAGCAGAATTTCAAGACAGTATTAGCAAAAGACTCAAACAAAGGAGATTTCCTTTACATGTGAGTATTATGCTATAATGCAAAAATAATAAGATTTTCAGGGGTTCAGATTCTTAATCCTAAAATGTAGTAAGTGCCAAATGAACTTGAAGGATAAAGGAGTAGATGATTATAAATTATTTTCAGGAAAGCCACAGTGCTTTAGTTGCAAGGAGTCAGTCAACCGGGAGATCAAATTCCAGTTCTGAAACTTTCTAATTGTATGGTAAAGGGGAAAATCACATCATATTCCAGGCTCTCAGTTTAACTATCTATAAAATGGGAATGATTTGGATTCCTTCACTGGCATGGTTATTGTGAGGAAAATTATTTTTTCTTTAGGCAACTTATATCATAAAAATGTGAGTTATATTTATTATTAATCTCTCATGTGGTCTGGGTCAAGTTTTTTCTACTTCTTGAGCCTTAACTTCCTCATATGAAAAGTAAGTGACTTGAAAAAGAAAAAAAACATTTTAATTAATCCCCTAAAAGGGGGAATTAGAGAAAAGAATAGGGTTGAGTATGATGGTCTCAGAGTTAATTTTCTTCTAGTTCTAAATGCTATAATTCTATGTTATGTAAGCTAAATTTATGTATGTGTGTATATACATATGTATAAGTGTATGTGCATATACACACATATATGTATCTATTAGTGCTTATACCTTTATACACTTATATGTGTATTTATATATGCCTTTGGTTAGTGGATTAATATTCTCTGCTTTTTATATTATCTCTTCAGACTAATATAAGGAATTATATAATGATTTTAAAGTGTTAAGAATGCTACAATAAAGTACATGGAAAGAACAGCAGCAAATAAGTTCCATAAGAATGTTGAATTCTATGTTCAACGACCAATTATCTCTCCAGAGAAATGCATCTCTCTTTCCAAGTGAAGTGCAGGTGAGGATACTGTGCATGTTGAACATTGCTCTAGTTGCAATGTTGGCTAGATTTATTGAACTAAATTTCTGTTGTGGTTCTTGCTATTCCATTTCTTTTTCATTTGTGGTGTTGTTAAAAGGAATGACTTGCCAGAAAGGGGAGAGAAAACAGATATAGTCAGAAACAAAAGACATCAAAGACATTAATTTTTTAAAGTAATAATGCTTGCAAGTTGTTGTTTTCTTTCTAAAGTATGAATATCATATTTCCTAATGTTTCAGTGAAACTAAATTCAGTTTATTGCTTAGAAAACAAAGAAATAAAGAGAGCAATATTGACACAAAATGGAATGACTAAGAGAAAACTCTAAGGCAAAGTACATTGTCTGAAAATATGATGCTTTAACATCCTCTAGATGTCAGTATAGTACTTAATCTTACAAATTATAATTTATAATGAAAATGAAAACCTGAATTTATATTGGACAAAATAAAATGTGTGAACTGTACCAGTTAATGCAATAAACTTTTTCTTCCCTAAATGTTAAACTAAAATATCTCCAGATCGTTTTTAGGTTCTTTTTTTCCCCAATCATAACTTTCAAAAAAGAAAAAAATTCATACTAATCTATCAGGGAAAATTCTAAATGTTATTAAATTAACAGTGTTAAAGGATATTCCAAATCAAATAATTAATTGAAAATGAAACAAATTTACAAGTAGAGGGGAAAGAATTACACAAATGAAGAAATTTTAAGTAAAAATGACTTCATTATGATTGTCAATTACAATGATAACATAGTTCAGTGGCAAAATAATGGATTTAGAGTTAGATAACCCTGGATCTTGTTTCTCTTTTTGTCTGTGTGTCTTAATGCAAATAGTTCCCTCTCTGATAATTTTTTTAGAGAATCCTCATATGTAAAAATGAAGAGGTTGGCTCATAGAGAGAAAACATTTTTTGTTTGTTTGTTTTATCAATAGTGCCTGGCAAAGTGATTGCAACATAGTCATTTACATGGTCGTTTAATGATTGACTCTATGACAGCTTTCCAGTTCCAAATGCATTCATTTCCTTAAGGGTCCATATTGTTTTCCCTACCCTGACACAAGAAATAACTCTACGTAAGCAAAAATAAAGTTGTCAAATCAATAAGGCAAGTCAACAACACTTACTATTAAGCACTAATTGAGCATTTACTACGTACTAGACATTGTGCTAAGCAGTAGAGATACAAAGAAAGCAGAAAAAAATAATCTCTGTACTCAATAAACTCATTTTCAAAAAAATGAACATAAAACAACCTGTGCATACAAGACAAATACAGAGTAAATTAGAAATCATCTCGGTGGGCAATGGAGTGAGGAAGAGACTAGGAAAAAGCCTTTTATAGAAAGTACGATTTGAGCTGGGTCTTGAAGGAAGCTAGGAAGAAGAAATAAGCATGAAAAATATAGTATAAAAAAACTCATGAAAAGGCAGAGTAGGGAGAAGAGTGTCTTGTGTGAAGCAGCAAGGAAGTCAGTATTAGTGGATCATAGAGTACATGGAGGGGGGTAAATTAGGAGGGGGTCTGGGTTAAGCTTTAAAAAAACATAGAAAATTTTATATTTTATCTTGGAGTTAACAGGGAGCCACTGTAGTTATCAGGAAGTGACATGGTTAGATCTACATTTCAGAAAGATTATTTTGGTTATTAAATGGATGCTGGACTGGAGTGGGAAAAACAAAGCAAACAACCAGAAGTCTATTATGATAGTCCAGGTATGAGATGATCATAGTCTGTCTCAGGGTGATAGTTGTATTGGAGGACAGAAGTGGATATAGATGAAAGACATTGTGAAGGTAACAATGACACAACTAGGCAAAAGATTGCATATTTGGGTTGAGAGAGTGAGAAGGTGACAATGATACATAGGTTGCATGCCTAAGAGATTTGGAGGATGGTGGTGCCCACTATAGAATAAAGAAATTTGGTTTGGGGAAGAAAGACAATGAGTTCTGTTCTGATTACATTGAGTTTAAAATGTCCACAGGACATCCAGTTCAAATTGTCCAATAGGTAGTTGGAGATGTGAGACTGTAGGTCTGGAAAGCGGTTAGGACTTGATAAGTATATAAATATATCTGAGAAATGCCTGTATAGAAATGGTAATTAAATCCATGGGCACTGATGACATCACGAGGTCAAGTAACACAGAAGAAGAAGAGAAAAGGCCACAGGACAGAAACTTAGGGTGTTACATCACCTACAATTAGTGGCCATGTCATGGATGAAGATCCAGCAAAGAAGAATGAGGAGGAAAAAGGGAGACTGAAGAGTGGTCAGACAGATTGGGAGAGAATAAGATCATCCAAAAGTAGAAAGAATATACAAAAGAAAGAAGTATAATGTCAAAGTCTACAGATAGGTCAAGAAAAATGAAGATTGAGAAAACTCCTTTCTGAGCAACAAGTGAAAGATCATTGGTAACTTTGGAGAGAGTGATTTCAGTTAAATGAGGATAGATGTTAGACTACCTAGAGTTTAAGAGAAGAGAGAAAGTGAAAGCACTATTTTAGATGGTTTTCTCAAGGAATTTACTTAATAGTTAATGGGGAAAGGCTGGATCAAGTGAGAGTGTTTCAAGCATGAAGGAGACATGATCATGTTTATAGGTAAGCATTATTTCAGATGTCCTCCATTTAAGGTCATTGGAAATTGGTCTTAAATTCACATTTAGGTGTTATCATTGGGGTTGTCTGATCCCATCACAACTATTTATAGAGCTGAAAGTCCCAGAATAAGATTAAGTGATTAAGCGACTTGCCCAATTTCACACAGATAGAAAGAGGCAAAGCTCCTATTTGAATGCTGGTTCTGGTGGAAGGGAAAGAAGGTTGAGAAAGGCTTTACTGAAAAAGGAAAACCTAAGCTGAGCCTGGAATATGATAAGGCTGCTTAGAGCACATAAGGAAGGAGTATATTCCAGTAATCAGGAGAGGTATATGTGAATGTCTGGAAGCCGGAGATGTTTAATTCAGTTCTACTTTGGTGTAAGATGATAGGCAGGTTGGATAGAGGCAGCATGATTGGTTGGTTGGGATGATTCAGTCATATCTGACTCTGCATGGCTCCATTTGGGGTTTTCTTGTCATAGATACTGAAATGGTTTGCCATTTCCTTCTCCAGTTCATTTTTACAGATGAGGAACTGAGGCAAACTTAAATGACTTGTACAAGGTCACATAGCTATTAAAGAGTCTGAGGTCAGATTTGAATTCATAAAGAGAGGTCTTCAACTTCCAAACCCAGTGTTCTAACCACTGCACTTCTTAGCTGCCCCTAGAGGTAGTGTGGTAGTAGTGTGATTACCGTGCTGGACTTGGGACCAAGATTAAGTATGTTGGAATCAAATTGTGGAGGATGTTAAATAGTGGGAAGAGGAGTTTACAGCTACTGAAGTTTCTTGAGTAAGGAAATAACATGACCATCTTTGTGTTTTAGAAAGTTTATTTGAAGAGCTGTGTATATGATACTTGGAGAAGGAAGAGACTAAAAATATGGAGACCAATTAGCACTATTATAATTATCCAGACAAGAAGTGATGATACCTAAAATAGAGAGGGAATATTGAGTGAAGAATGTCAAGCCTTCAGCTTAAGTCTCACTTTCTGTAAAAAGTTTTTCTCAGCCCTCCTTAATCTTAACTGTTTTCCCTCTGAGACTACCTCCAATTTATCCTTTATATAACTTGTTTGTACATTGCTGTTGTCTTTGTTGTTTCAGTGTTATGTTTGCTACTTGACTGTGAGTTCCTTCAGAGCAGGGACAGCTTTTTGCCTTTCTTTTATATCACCAAAGCTTAACACATTGTATCCCCATCAAATCAAAGGAGTTATCCATAAAGTGCTTAGCACAGTCCCTATCACATAGTAGACACTAAAATGCTAGTGGACTGACTGAAAAGAAAGTGACCAATATTTTATAGGTAAAATTGTCGAGACTTAGAAACTAATTAGATGGTCAATTTGATTCAATAAAACAATCATTCATTGTTCACTAAGAACTTATCCCTGGTTTGAGTGTTAGGGATATAGAGACTAAAAAGTAGTCTCTACCCTCAAGAAGTGTTTATTCTACTGGAGGATAAGGACAGGGTTTGGAAGGGCTAAGAAGAAAGAGTTAAAGATGACTCTGAGGTTATAATCTGGGTCAATGGTAAAATTATAGTGTCCTGAAGAGAAATAAAGAAATTTAGAAGAGTAGTAAGTTTATTAGGAAAGACAATGATTTTAGAAATATATGCATTTCTGCTGCCAATGGGATATCCATGTGTAACAAAACAATAACAAGTATTTAATCAGTTGATCAGTAAGGATTTATTAAGCACTTACTATGTTCCAGGCATTTTTTTTTTGTTTCTCCATACGAAAAAAAATAGTCCTTACCCTCAAGGTATTTATAGTAGTCATATGCACTATAGAATTAGAGTTCCCAAAAGAGATTAAGCCTGGGTACATAAATGGGGAAAATCTACACAGAGCAGACTATCAAAGCCACAGACTGCCAAGGGAAAAGAGGATAGGGAAACTGTAGGGATATACGGAGAGAAAAGGAGAAAGGACTATTAAAATACTTTTGTGCCTATAGATTGTTCTCTTTCTTTAATCTCTTAGAGTATATGTTTAATAGTGGTAAAACCGGGTCAAAGAATATTCTCAATTTAATAACTTCTGGGACATAGTTCCAATTGCTTTGCAAAATGACTAAACTAATTCATTGGTACACCAGTGGTGCAGTAGTGTATCTGCCTTCTCTCAGTTTCTCCAGATTTTGACATTTTCTTGTTATATTCTTTGCCCATCTGAAGAGCAAAAGGTTTAACCTCAGAGTTTAAAAATTTTGTATTTTTTAATTAATAGTAATATAGGTTCATAGCTTGGATTTCTAACTTTGAAAACTATTTTTTTAATCTACTGACCATTTATCTATTTATTTATCATGACTCAGTCTTATAAATTTGAATTCATTCATTATATACCTTGGATACAAGATTTTTATTAGAGAAACATTTACAAAAAAATTGTTTCCTTTCTAATTTTAACTGCATTAGTTTTGTTTGAGGAAAAACTTTTTAGGTTTACATAACAAAAATGAGCCATTTTATTTTCTATGATCCTCTATGTCATTTAGAGGCAGGATCATGAATTCTCTTCCCCTTTCTTTCTGAATAGAGATCTGAAAAGTAATATCTTCCTTGCTCCTCTATTTTGTTTTTGATGTCGCCTCTAAATCATGTATCCATTTTGAGTTTATCTTGAGATGTGCATTATTACATAAGTTCTAAGAAACTGCTTTCCAGTTTTCCCAACATGTTTTTGTCAAATAATGAGTATTTATCCTCAAAACTGGGGTCTTTGAGTCTATCAAATGCATGTTACTGTGTTCATTTCCTTCCATATATTATGGACCTAATCTGTTCAACTGATCAGCTTCTCATTTTGTTTTAACCAATACAAAATCATTTTAATGATTACTTCTTTGTGGTACAGTATGAGATCCAGTACTGAGAGATGCTCTGCCATCTCATTTTTTTTTCCTTTTGAGATTCTTAACCTTGTGTCTCTCCATAATTCTTTATCTAAAGGTATTTTTTTATCATCAGTATCAAAGTATCTAATGCCATTCTTATTTTGGTCTGAGTCAAAACATCAAGGGTATATCCATGTTTACTCAGTAAAATAATATCTTAAGATACCTTACAGCAGCAGTCAAGTTTCCTAAGTTTGAAGTTCTTTCTTTACATGCCCATTCTGAGCAATTGAATCAATGATTATACTTAGATGTAATTGAATCTAATACCAAAATTTTTATTAGACTACCTTGAAAAGTTTGCCTATCATCTCAACTCTGTCAATAAGAGCAAATAAATGAACACTTTCTTTTCTATACAATATGTAGTCTTCTGTGGGTTTTCCCATAGCTTGGTGGTAGAGTGGATAGAGTGCTGGCATAGAGTCAGGAATTCAGGAGTTCAAATCCAGTCTCAGTTGTATGACCCTGGACAAGTCACTTTATTGCTTTCTACTTTTCTATAAATAATAATAGCAACAACCTCAGAGGTTAGTTGTGAGCTCAAATGAAATATTTGTAAATAGCCTGGCACATAGTAGATGCTGAATAATCATTTGTTCCATTCTCATACTTTCTTCTTGTGTGACACTTTTCCCATTTGTAATCTGCTTTCTACTCTCTCTACTTTGTTCTAAAACTCACTTAGAGTAATAAAAGAGTCTAAACTGTTTGATTTCTGTTTTTGCAGCTCTAGTATGTAAACAGGGTTGGGAACATAATGATCTCTTCCTAACTCTGGTGATTGATTTTTACAGATGAGAAAATTAAAGTCAAAAGAAAGTACCAAGCTTATTTCAAATAATTACCCCTTATTCCTTTTACAGTAGTCAGCCTGATATTTTTGCTGTTCTTCGCCCACTGCCATTGCTTTTCTTTCCTATGTGTCTTTCTTGACCATCATGCCTGATAGACACGCTCTGTTCACCTTTGCCTCTTAGCATCCCTATTTTCCTTTGTAATAGGGAAAAAAAATTATGAAACTGGCCACAAATCTAATGATTTTATTTAATCAAAAAGGAGTAGGGGGAAAGGATGGAAAAGACAGAGAGACTACCTTATTGTTCCATTTAGCTTGCCATGTAGCTGCCATGTGGGTCCTCTAGCCACGCTCAAACAGAAGTCCAGCCAGCATCAATCATGGAAGAGAAGATGCCAAAATCTGCTCTTGCCTCAGTTTGCCAAACTTTTTATCAATCCACTGACTCTCATACTTGCATCGGAAGCGAAAGGTGGCTTTCTATTTTGCCTGGGACTCCAAGGGAGATAATCCAAGGGATAGTCCAGGGAACATGTACGCTGCCCCCAGTCTCATGATCTCTTATCTCCTTACTCTATTGCTGCTTTTTTTTTTTCTGACTGACTACAGGGGGCACCAGAGTTTCGATTCTATCTTCATAATCAAGTCCCCTCAAGGATTTACTTTATACGCCTTCAAATCTTAATTCAAACGCCATCTTCTATATGATCTTTCAGAAAACTAATAGTTTTCTTGCATGTGTTTTGTATTTGTCCACAAGTGCATGTGTTGTCGCCCCAAGTAATGTAAATTCCTTTTGTCTTTGTAGTCTCAGTGGTACCTAATTGATGGTGAACACTTAATAAATACTAGATTGACTGACTGACAACCCAGGTTCACATTGCCTCTTTTACATAGCACATACGATTATTTATAGATAAATTAATGTAAATATAGAAGTATGCCCTTTAATACATTTATTATAAATGTATATATAAAATTATATATAATATTCTTTATAATAATTAAAGCTTTTCTTTATATATGATATTTTCTATCATTAGTATGAAAATATTTAGTAAAATCACTATTTGTTTCAGAACATACCTGTTCACTCCCAGAAAACTTAAGCCAACACCACTTTGAGCTTGAGCCCAAGCAGCATGAAAAACGTTTTTAGTTAGGAAACCAGGTGATATGTGATCCCATGATCTCTCTCTCTCTCTCTCTCTCTCTCTCTCTCTCTCTCTCTCTCTCTCTCTCTCTCTCTCCCTATCTATCTATCTATCATCTATCTATCTATCTATCTATCTATCTATCTATCTATCTATCTATCTATCTCTATCTCTATCTCTCTAACCTTTACTAAAAAATAATTATAAATTAACATACAGCCTCTGGAGAATTTTCACAGTGAGTTAAACTCCTGTTAAGATTAAAATTCTCCAGAGACTGTATATTAATTTATAATTATTAGATAGTGAAAGTGTGTTGGAGAGAAAAAAAGAACATGATCACATAGCTAGTCACCTAGCTAACTAAGCTCATCAATCACCGCCTGTTCCATTCATTTCCACTGCTTCCTAGCAAAGAGAGTGAGCCACTTCCTTGAGCTTTCATTTATACTCTCATTGACATCACTTTTTCTAGGTCTTCCTGGTCAGACAGACTTGACCTCAGTCGGGATCAGAGTCCAGGAGTCATGGGGGACAAGAAGCAAGTATCTTCCAGGATGCCAGGGAGCCAGAGGCTCATATAGATAAAGCCTCAGGCCTCATTCACAACCCAATCAAAGGGAGGGGATGAGACTGAAAGGGATTTTCAAGTTTCCTTTTATAAAAAAGAAGAGGGGTACAGATTCGTGTTAAATTCACATATCGCTATTCTAGAGTCAGTTTCTACTTCTTTGCCTAAGGGTCTGGGTACCTCAGGGTGCCAGTGAAGAAGCTGTAGTGATTTTCTCTACTGTCATTGGCTCAAGCCACCTCCATTTGTGCCATCCCTACTTTTAATCTCTGGTAACCACCATTTTGTTTCTTAATATCTACTAGTTTTTACAAAAAGAACATTTACTTTTACCAGCTTCAATTTGCCTCTTAATGTCTACTGGTTTTTACAAAAGGATATTTATATTTAAGATATAACAAAAATGGAGAAGCTAAGTGGTTCAGAGGATAGTGAACCAGGCCAGGAGATTTGAGGTCCTGGGTTCAAATCTAAACTCAGACACTTCCTAGCTGTATGATCCTGGCCAAGTGACTTAATTCCAATTACCTAGCCCTTACTGTTCTTTTTTTTTTTTTAAGTTTGTTTATTTAATTAATTGATTTTGAAGATTTTTCCATGGTTACATGATTCATGTTCTTTCACTCCCTTCTTTCTACCCTCCTCCTATAGCCAATGAGCAAACCCACTGGGTTTTACATGCATCATTGATCAATACTTATTTCCCTATTGTTAATATTTGCATTAGGGCGATCATTTAGTCTACATCCCCAATCATATTCCCATAAACCCATGTGATCAAGCAGTTGTTTTTCTTCTGTGTTTCTACTCCCACAGTTCTTTCTCTGATTCCTTAACTGTTCTTCTTCCTTAGAACCAATACTCAGTATTGATAGTAAGATAAAAAGGCAAGAGTAAAAAAAAAGATATAGCAAGAACAAATGCAAAAAAATCTCCCCTACCACCCTGGAGTCACAATCTTCCCAATACCATCTAAGTACCTGAGCAATGTAGGCTCATTCTTAGACCCTTTTTACAGATCTTCGGTCCTACCAAGTTCAGGTCCAAATATAACATCAATACCTAATTAGTTGTAGTCTCAGCTGTATCTATGCTATATCCCTACATTTTGTGTTCCTCAGGACTGGCTTTGGAGGCTCATTGACCTGATTTTTTTTTAACTCACAAACTTATTGCTTCCAAATTAATTTCCCTCACTTTTATCAAAAGAACAAATAATTAAAAAAAGGACCAAAGCCTTTTTTTTTATAGGACCACATGTCAGCCCCAGAGGGAGAGTACATAAGACCTTTCCTCTCATATCATTGCTCTCAGAAGATGCCATGAGTGTAGGAGTCAAAACCAATTAAGAAAATCCTCCAAGAAAGAGAGAACCAAAAAGTGACCAAGGTTCTAGTTGGTTGGCACCTTTTGAATGCACACCTTGCTCTTGATTATATAGCCAACCAAAAAAACTGCCATTCACCTCGTGGTTAACATACCATGAATAGTAACTGACTGCCTACAGTTTCAAACTTTTTCCAAGGTGTTTAATGACACCCCTTTGCAACTGTCCCAGAAGCAAACCCCAGACATTTCCACATTGAAAATAACATCAATGTACTCTGTGCATTCAATCATCTTCCATCACATTTATATTTTTAGGGGATTCAAGTTTCCTAAGTTTGATGTCTTTCTGCTCAAATGGCAGTATATATTACAGAGCTAAAATTAGAACCTGTATCTTCTAATCTTAAATTTGACATCTTTTCCACCATAATTCACTATTCTCAAGGTGGTCAGAGACCTATCACCAGGCTTTGAATCTATGTCCTTTGACTCCTGATCATTAGCTCTTTCCACTGAACCATGCATAATATTTTGAGTTCTTCTTCCTCCAAATTATTTCATTTTCATTTTCTTTATATTTTTATAAACTTAATTTTTTTCACAAAAATCAAAATGGTTTTATCTCTCACATTGAGAATAATCAAGTGTTCCTGAACTCCTACTCTTCTAGTCTGGAATCAGTCTGAAAGGGCTGATGTTTTCACTTTAAACTCCCACCAGATGGCAACATTTTAGAGCACTGAGCAGATCACTTATAAAGAGAAAGATATAGAGATAAATAGAGAGAGCAATAGAGAGATATATTGTGTTTTTGTAAATATGTACACACAAATTTGTGTGTGAATATATGCACACATAAGACTAAACTTTATGAGTTCTAATCTAGCCTCAAACACTTACTAGAGGTGTGACTCTGGGCAAATCACTTAAGTTCGCTTCAGTTCCTCATCTGTAAAATGATATGGAAAAGAAAATGGCAAATCACTTCAGTATCATTGCTAAGACAACTCCCAAAAATGGAGACATGAAAAGTCAGACATGACTAAAAAAACACAGCATATGTATGTATCTGTGTGGATTTGTTCACATACTATGACATTTCAGGGAAAACAGTTTTCTCAGAAAAATTCTGAAGCTATCATAAGATGGTAAAAAAGAAATGTACATGCATGTACATATGTGATATATATAAAACTATTCATATTACATGTGTGCATATGTACATAGTATTCACTATTATTTTACTAGGAATTTATATTTAGTTTGTGAACTCAGTGTAAATATATATTACATACATACAGATGCGTATGAACATTTCTTTTTATTATCATATTATAGCTTCAGAGTTTTTCAAAGTAGAATAGTTGAAGTTTCTCTGAAAACAGAAAATTAATACTATCTAGCATTGCTCAGAGAGTAGGTTTCTAAGAAACAGAGGGAAGTGGCTTTGTGCTCATTTTCTTTTGACAAATTTTATCATTTTTTAATTATTAAAATGATTTGATTTCCCCCCCCCCTTTCGGTGAATACCTTCTTTCTCCATAATGTTCCCAAGAAGAGAAGTAGAAAGAAGGTCTGTCAAGAAACCAATCTTCCCAATTCTTTTTTTTTGCAAAAGCAAAATGCAAACAAGGGAATATCCATTGATAGTCTATATTTAGTAGCAGGGGGAAAAGTAAACAGTCATCATTTGAGACTGTGAAATGTCTACTCATAGCAGGAAGTTCTAGCTACATGTCTGAAATGATCCAGGTGCAATTTTGCCTAAAGGCAGGCAGGTGGATGGACCAGATTACTTCTAGAGATCCCATCTGGACCTAAAGTTCAGAGTTTAAAAAGTACAAGTCCATGAACTAGAATCTTAGGAATGCGATCCCAGTGTCTACCCAGGTGATCTAAGACTAACATGTGCTCTATCACCTTTTCTGTCCTTACTTATGCTCAGTCCAAGGTCCCACCCTGCTATTTCTACAAAATCTTCCCTGAATGCGTATCCATTTAACGTCATAAGTTAAAGGAAATGAGATTTGCTTTTATTGAGTGAAGTTTGTACAATGGTTATTATTAGACTCACTATGTGTTTTGGGGGACCTCCTTTTCCTGCTCTTTAGAATGCTATCATCCCTCCCACTCCCTCAAGGGTATTTAACTTCCCTTTAACTTATCTGAATATTTGCCTAGCCAGCTTCACTCAGCAGGGACCAGTGAAAGTTCTGTTCAGAGTTTATCTTTTAGTTCAGTCTTACATTTTTATTTATGACATTTTTGTGGTTAATAATCTAACCACACCATCCTGAAACATTAAAAATGTCAACTTTCTGGATAAAAGTCTCACTGTTTGATATTTTCTTATGCTCTGATTTGTGTATCCCCAGTGCCTAGCACAAGGCCCAGAACACAGTAGGGGCAAGTAGGTGGCACTTTTTTTTTGTTTCAGTTTAAAAGCATTTTATTTTTTTCCAGCCAAGTGACTAGTTAACAAGAGTAAACTTCTTAAACATACTCTCATTATAAATTACTGCATTCGGGACATTGAAAATGAGAGTTTAAATAAAAATAAAGGTTACACAATATATACAGATACCAAAATTATCAAATGGATGAATTGAATATTATACTTCTCAAATAGCATTACGCACTATAGATTCAGCGACATCCACTCCTTTTGAAACAAATAACACAGCAACCAAATAGACTGCACATAAAATTTCAGAATCATCATCCCTTGAAATTAGCTTTGATGAAGAATGACATATGCAAACCAGAATCTTGCAGGACCAAATTCATGAAAAGTGAATTTTAAATATAAATACATATCGACAATGCATTTAGATCTTAGAGTTAGTAGTTCAAATCTGGCCTCAAAAACTTAATAGCTGTATGACTCTGAATAAAGTCAATTAATTCTTTTTGCCTCAGTTTGCTCATCTGTAAAATTCTCTGAAGGCCAGATCTGTTATATTTTATATCCTCTCCCAATCACCCACAAACACACACACACACACACACACACACACACACACACACACACACACACACACAGAGGTTTCTCTGAGGCAAATACACAAGTATTTCCCCAAAACCTCAGGAGCATTTTCCCCAAAACCACCTTTGTCTCTGGGAAAGGAAAAAATGAATGAATGAATGAAGCATTTACTAAGTACTTACCATGTACAAAGCATCATGCTAAGTGCCGGAAATACAACTAGAAAAGCAAGATAGTCCCTACTCCCAAGGATCTCACGTTCTAATAGGACATTTAATACCTATGGGACGATTTAACTCCTATTCACCTTAGGGTATAGTGACAAAGCAAAAAATAATGCCTCTTCTTTAATGTTATTTCCACTAAAATTCATTGTCAATTTCTAATGTCAAATCATTATACAAGGCCAAGAATGTTGGTGATGAGAACCCTTTCCTCCCCTCTGATTCTCTAATAGATGTGCCTGTAGCAACCATAGGAATATTTAAGTTGAACTCCATAGGGGTTGTTTCCAAGGATGATGACTTTGGATATGATACTAGAAGCATTGCTATTCCAAAGGCTTTGGGGTTCAGGGTACATCGTATTACTCCCACCAAATTTAAGTCAAAAATCCAGCTAAACTCCCTCCCTAATACTTGCTCCACTGGACTTCATTTATAGCTGACTACCACACTAGGCTAGGGTTCCTGGACTCCCAGATCCTAGTGACTCAAGCTCTGAAGCCAAATTAGAAACTTCACTTTTTACTGTGGTTTATCCTTTCTTTCCAATGGCATCACTAGGATGACGTTTTTGACTTGCAACGGGAATTGGATTTAAGTGAGGCAGAGTTATACAAAGTTAACAGCTATACTGGCTCTTCCAAAGTCATCAAAGTCCAGTGGCAAGGCAAAAATCAAGAAGCCTGGAAATGACCTCAGCATCTTTGGTGTCTGGCCAAGGTCTAAGAGCTTCACAGCACTTGTTTCAGCTGCCTTCATAGACATTGCAAGAAATTCTTCTCATCTACCTGTCCTACCAGGGGAATTCTTCAGATATTTGGGATAGAAATCCCCCTAACTCATCTACAGGTTTGAAGCCTCTCAATTCCCCTCAACCTGGGTTAGCCCATCTACCAATATGGTTTTACCAAGTGTGGCTGTTGCATGTGCTACAGCTTCTTTTTTATTAATATTTTTTTGAAATTTCCATTTAATTCATTTAGAACATTTTCCCATAGTTACAGGATTCACGTTCTTTCACTCCCTTCCCTGTAGCCCCCTCCCATAGCCAACACACAATTCCCCTGGGTTCTACATGTGCCATTGATCAAGACCCATTTCCATATAATTGATATGTGCTACAGCTTCTTGAAGCTACCAGTGAGAAAGGCTGACACCAATGGTGGATGTACAGCCCTGAAAAGTACTTGGCAAACCCACACAGGAGAGATGCTATTCTTCCCTGAACACCCCAAAAACCCCTCCTCTGTAACTAGGTTAGAAAAGAAGCCTCCAAAAGGCCAAAACCTGGCCTGGTTCCTTAGTCTATGTGGTCTAAGATGTGTAGCTCTCTGGTTTTCTGACCATGCCACAAGACATCAGCTGCTAGGAGTGAAGGAGTCCTTCACCTTCACCTTCACCTTCAGCTTCACCTTCACCTTCACCTTCATACTTAAATACAAGAAAAAATCCTGACCAATTCTTCAGTCAGTTAATTGCCAGTTGTTGGATCAAACCTCCCCTTTTCACCTTCCACTCATTCACGCCTTGTTCTTTGTGTTTGTCCTAGGCTTACTTCTGGGTGGGTGTGAGAACCCATGTCCTTAGTGCTGACTCATGGTACTTTGAGGTGATGGTCAGGCCCCAGGGCACCTGTTAATGCAGATTCTTGCTGCCCCAGTAGCTTGCACAACTCTGACTTCCTAGTCTTCAGGTCAGTGAAGAGGTCAGGAATGATCCTTTGGAGACCTACTTTTCACAAGTTTTGTCTCTAATTTCTAGAATTGTTTGGAGAAAGATGCTTGCCTAGCTACTAAGGCTGCCCCCCACTAGGCCTCTGGCATCATTCTTTTCCCAAACCAAGCAGCCTAATTGTTTTCCACCTGTGGTTGGGAACAGTGCAGGAGTTAGGGTATTCTTCCTCAATATTTATAAACACAAGTTGCATTTATATAGATCTTTGTTATATGGTCTGGATTAATTGTTTTTGATTAAAAAATAAGATTTTTAAAAATATAATCCATATAAAATCCATGAAAAAAGGTTGCTTACAACCACATCAGGCCAGTTCAAACATTCTCCCTTCACATGCCCCTATTCTCCACTATCCCCGATTAAAGTCCCTGAGACTACTGCCATTTTAGTTTAAAAATGCACCAAACCCTCTATTTTCCCCCCAAAAAATTGTTTCTATTTCTAGGGTTCTCTCTGACATAAGATTTAGAGCTAGGGAATGTTAGAGATCATTTAGTTCAATCCTCTTATTTTATAGCTAAGAATATCGAGGTCCAGGAAGGTAAAGTGATTTGTCTGAGATCACCCAGGTATTAAATAATAGAGCTGGAATTCAAATCCTGGTCTTGCAGCTCTAAAACCAGAACATTCTCCTCTATGGCATATTACTGGAGCCAAAGCCAGGAGAGTTTCTAGCAAATAATCAAGGTTGTTGCTTTTAAATATTTCTTGGTAAAACAGAAGATTATCTTTTGCACTGTTCCCTAAGAGCTGCATCTTTCGTTTCCCATCAGAAAATCAACTAAAATGATATGGATAATGGAATGGTATTCAGAATATTTATAAAACCTACTCCATTCCCAAAACTAAAGTATTGGTTTAAATTGACCACTTAACTTTTTCCCAAAGTGTCTCCTTTACTATTTGATATAACTAGTAACATTTTACAAAAAAGTTTTAGCTCCATAATGAGATTTGGGCAGTCTATCATAGCCCTACCTGACTTATAGAAATGTAATATTCCATTTCATTCATGTATCATAATGTGTTTAGCTTCAATCAATGAATATCTATTTGTTTCCAGTTCTTTATTGTAACCAAAAGTACTATTATAAATATTTTGGCACAGATGGATCTTCTCTTTTTGTCAATGACTATTTTGGCATAAACTTTAAAATAATTTCAAATTGCTTTCAAGAACACTTATATCTATCAATTCGCAGTTCTCCTAATTATTGGGTTATTGTACTGTCTCATTCACAACTTCTCCAACATTGACTAGTCTAGCTTTTGTCATCTCTGTTAATTTGCTACCTCAGGTTTGTTATGGTTTACATTTCAAACTGCAGTGAATTCTATCTTTTCTTTTGCTATGGTATCACCTGGTAAGAGGGCACAATGCTTTGGTCATTTTGTTTTGTTTTGTTTTTAAAACACTGAATTAATATATTTTTACAGTGCTCCACTCCCCCTCAGAGGGGAGTATGCCTCAGAGACATACTGAATCATTACAAGCAAATGGAAATTATATATATTATATAAAGAAAAATAAGGATTCCAGTAGCTAAAATATCCTTAGTAACTTTCAGTTTTCAGAAGAAGGTGAAGGAATAATCATTAATGAAGACATGATTTGATTGGATAGAAATCTAAAAGACGAAAATTTGAAGTAACCTAAGAGATCAACTAGTCCAGGAATTCTTGACCTTCTTTTTGTGTCATGGACTTCTTTAACATTCTTAGGAAACCCAGAAACCCCTTCTCAGAATCATATTTGTATTTTTTAAACTCATAATCGAATAAAATGCTAAATTTCAACTAGTATTGAAAAAAATAAGATGTAGTTTTTCAGATCCAAAATCATAGACTCCTGATATCTATCAAAAAAAATGAGGATAAAAGACCCCACGTTAAGAAATCTTGATCTATTCTCATCTTTATTACCCAAATCATTAATTCTCTCTGTAACAACCTCAAGACACTCTTAGCAGGTATTGGGTTTCTATTCTGAAATTCCTGAAATTTAGATTAAAAATGAAATTGAGTTGGCCTACACAAACTGAAACAATAAAGGGGACCCAGTTAGGGATATTTATGGAGGGGAGATAGAGAGAGAGTCTATGTGGTAAGTCTCTCTTCCAGCCCTCCCCTGGGGCCAAATATATACTGGGAGACTTCGAGGGGGTGTCACCCCGAAACTGGATGACCTGGATGGTTGTGCTGCCCCACAGGAGTCAGGGGCGAGGCTTCCCTATAAGATGAGGTATGTGGTATCCCAATCTGACTCTGAATCAGGGCAGGGTTCACACAAGCCTCCCCTGAGGTCAGTCAACTTCACAGTGGGTGGTCTGGCTTGAAGATGGAAGCAGCCAGACCAAGCTGTGGTTCCCCTCTCCCTTGTTGTCTCTCAGGCACTCTGGAATACTATCTGACTGATGAATGGCTTTTATTAATCACAATTCAGAGATTGGGGAAAGGGGTGAAGGATAGAGGGATTTGGGGTGCCCTCTTCTCTATTTCTATGGGGTCTCTCACTCAGAAGGGAACCTTTGGGGTTCCCACTCCCAAGCTTCTTCCCCCGCCCCTTGTCCTTCTGTTTCTATTTCTAGTTTTCTATTTTAATCTTTTTTCTATAATTGTAAGTTTTGACTGAAAGGGGGTCTCTCAGCAAGGTTGGGTAATGGGAGAAGGAGACTAAGAGATCATTCCCAAAATGGAGTCCAAAAACTTAGCTGATTTTGGTTGAAGTCTTGATGGGTGAGATGAGAAGGAATGGCTTTGATTAGGGAATCAGGGTTTCAATTGCCAAAGAAAGATCCTCAGGAAGCTCTCAGAACTGGATCCAAGCTGGGATGTCCTCCTCCTCTCTCCTCACAGTCCTCTTCCTGCAGCCCTCTCCTTCTCTTCTCTCTCCCAGAGAATTTCCCAGAATTCTCTCGTCTCAACTGTCATGAACTTTCAGCAACTGTCCACAACTCCTTCTCTGGTTCCTTTTGTCCCACCCCCCTTGCGCAAATCCCATCCTTACACTATCCTAAGGCATTTGTTATGCCTGAAATAAAATAAAAATTATGTTTTAAAGTTTATATTTCTCCATATACCTAATACTGATTTCAGAGAGAATCTGCGTTTGTCAGCATGAATAATTTCTTATGTGGGAATTCCTTCTGCTAAAGTAAAGAGCAATCCCTCTATGGTTTTTTAGATAAATTAAAGAGAATTCCCTGACACATATAAAGAAAGACACTTCCCAATATCCCATAGCTTCCTTCATCCCAAGCTGCTTCTATAACTAATAATATTTAAATACTTTATAGAAACTACTTTGCAAACCTTTGAACCTATATAAATATTAGCTATTGTTCTCCTTCTTATTGACTGTTCTCATATACAGAATTCCACCTCCCATCACATTTCTGTTCAGGTACTATCTCCTCCTTGAGACTTTTCCTTATCCACTCTCCCCCTAGGTTTTCAGGCTCTCTTTTTCTCTTGAAATTATTTTGCATTGTATTATACATGAGATCCTTGAATAACGTATACAGGATTATAAGGGTTTTATTTCCAAAGTAAATAAGGAACACATTCAAATTTATAAAAATGAGAGTCACTCTACAAGAGGTAATTGTCAATGATATGACAGGCAGTTTTCAAAGGAAGATATCTGAGTTATTAACAACTATATGAAAATATGCTCCAAAGGATTAATAATTAGAGAGGCAAATTAAAGCAACTCCGAAATTCTTCCTTGCACCCATCAGATGGCAAAGTTGATTTTAAAAACCAAAGACTATTGTAGGACAGTCTGTGAGAAAAGACACATTAATACACTCTTGGTGGGGTTTTTAATTGATCCAGCCATTCTGGGAAGCACACAGATAGTCTTTTATTTGATGATACCAAAACTAAACCTATACCGCAAAGAGAACAAAGAAAGAGGAAAAGATCCATCGTGTAAAAAAATATTGCTAACATTTCTTTTCTGTGGCAGCAAAAACTGAAAAATAAAAGGGGTGCCGATGTATTAGGAAATGGCTGAAAAAAATCTACTTTATGAATGTAACTCAGAATGAAGTGGGAGAAGTGAGAGTGAGAAAGAATAGAATTTCGTTTATCTTTTTATGTGTTGTGTTACCCTATCAGATTGTGAAATCTTTGAAGGCAAGGACAATCTAATGTCTTTCTTTGGATCCTCTGTACTTAGAATAATGCCCACTACATAGGAGGTAGGTACTTAATGCTTATTGTTTCTGGGTGAATTTTTAAAAATTACAGTTAGAAAAATGTGCAAACTCCCTTAGAATAAGGGCTTTTGCTTTTCTGTTTGTATCCCTGGAACTCAAAATAATGTTTCACACATAATGAGGTCTAAATAAATGCAAGGATCCAGAGTAATGCTGAGGGACTTAGGAGAAAGATAACCAGCCACATTCAGAGGGAAAACTGTGGGAGTAGAAACACAGAAGAAAAATAATTGCTTGAAAACATGGGCTGATGGGGATATTATTGGGGATGTAGATGCTAAATGATAACTCTAGTCCAACTATCAATAATATGGAATTAGGTCTTGATCAATGATACATGTAAAACCCAGTGGAATTGTGCATCGGATATAGGGGGTGGAGGTTTGGGGGAGAGGGAAATAATATGAAACATGTAACTATGGGAAAATATTCAAAACAAACAAAAAAAATGAAATCACCTGCCTTGACCAAGGCAAAAAGCATATGCTTTGTATTGATTATTTGCACTAAAGACTTCATAAATGTTTATTAGATTTCAATGAATAACATTATATTGTATTGTTTTGTATTCCTGGAATTTGAGAATTACATTAAACTTAACAGAGAAAGCAGAGGGTCAACATGTGAATATTTACTCCATTCTCCAAATATTAGAGGCTATTTTTTAAGAAATTCTTTCATGAGATTAGCATTCAAGATGTCTGAACGGATAATTTACACACTCTAGGAAGTGACAAAAATATATTTTGGTGTTTTCCTGAAGACAGTGACTGAGAAATAAAAATGTGTGTGTGTGTCCATACAGAAAAAGGCAAGAGGAAAATATAGGCTCACTGTCATACAAAGTATCAGGCATTCAACCATAAATCAAATTTATTCATTGTAACATACTATATGCTTTTGCATAGCAAAACTATGTGCATAGCGTGGAATGATCTACAAGTCAGATATTCTACAAATAGAAGAAAGCCCTTCTGACTGTATAAACAAACAACCACAAAGCAGCTTACAAGATCACAGATATAGATGTAGAAGGGAATTACAAGCCATTTAGTTCATTTTAAAGATGAAGAAACTAAGGTTCAGAAAGGTTTAATGATTTCTTAATGGCTACACAGCTAGTGGTAGAGGCTTGGCTTTAACATAAATCTTCTTGCAAAAGCTGACACTACTACATTATGCAGACTTTAATGTAAAGAGAATTTGAATAGGTAACTTTTCTTAATAAATTTGGAAGTCACAGGATAGCTGATGAAAAACCACATTCAAAAAAAAAAAAAAAAAAAGAGGGGCAGCTGGGTAGCTCAGTGGATTGAGAGCCAGGCCTAGAGACAGGAGGTCTTAGGTTCAAATCCGGCCTCAGACACTTCCCAGCTGTGTGACCCTGGTCAAGTCACTTGACCCCCATTCCCTACCCTTACCAATCTTCCACCTATAAGTCAATACACAGAAGTTAAGAGTTTAAAATTTAAAAAAGAAAAGAAAAGAAAAGAAAAAGAAAAAGAAAACCATGTTCAAAACTGTTAAAAGATGGGAGGGAGAGAACCTAGTTGTCTGAATCCTGGAAATAAAAGATTAAAAGCTTTAGAAGTCCCTTTGAAATGCTCAGCACCTGCTAATTACAGCCAGATAAATTATCATTTCAATATCTTTCTTCAGGAAAATTAGAACTTCTTGAAATGAAATTTTGAAAGAAAATATTAAGATTTAAAGGAAAATTCAGAATCAAGAAATTCTTCATTTTAGTGCACTGATTTAAAGAACATGATTTAATGAAAAAAAAACACAATTATTGAGAGTCAAGGATCCATTTCTTCATTTGGTTCAGACATTGCAGCTATATCTAATGATTCCAACTTAAGCCCTATTTATAGTTGAGCCAACCAATAACTAATTCTATTTTTGCCCTTTCAGTGTACTGCTTTCCAATCGTTCTTCATTTTGAGCCCTTACAGGTCACTGTTGATGATTTCATTCAAAACCCAATTAGAGAAATAATGATCCTTACATAGAAATAGTGATCACAAATTTAAGTGCAGGCAGGGAATATTCATGGAAACCTTATTCTCAGTTTGGCCTTAAAAAAGATGAATACTTCAATTTGCTATGTATGTTCAAACATTTTGGAAAGCTTACTAATGCAAATCTCATATTCACTAAAATTAACAAACTACAGGGGACTGAAGGCATTGATTTGTGCTAGAGGAAATACTGCCATGTTATACACAGGATCTAGCCTGCCTGGCATCCAATCTCAGCTCTGCTATTTCATGCCTGTGTGACCTAGGGCAATTTACATAATCTTTCTGTATCTCAGTTTTCTTATCTATGAAATTAGGTGGGGGAAACTTCCAGATTATGTAATCCCATCTGGCACTCAAATTTTGAGCCTTTTAAGGGCCAGTGCTAGGTAAAATTGTGAAGCAAAGTCCAATCTTTAGCACCCTCTATTGTCAGCCCTTTTGCCATCACCCAATTTTTCTCTCCTAACTCATAGGTTAAGAATGAACCCAAATCCTTGGGCTCATTCTTACTCTCAACTTAGTGTTAATTTATCACTGAGGCCAAGCTGATAATAAGGAAAGCATAATCTCTAGCTGTTAGTTTATAAGAACTAAAACAGAATCTCTTCCAGAAATACTTTTCTTTTAAAAAGAAATGTAAAAGGTGGAGAAATCTTCAAGACCATCTCTGATCAAAATGAAGCAATCACAACAAAAAAGAAATGTGATAAAGTTAATATTTTCTAATACTGGTTGAGGCTAGTACTGCTTAAATCATCTTACTTTAAAAGGTAAGGAATATGTGTTTCCTAACTCATGAGACTAGTCTTGCTATCTATTTCATAAGTATTTTGGGATTAGATGCCATAACCACTGAGGAACTAACTTGAATTATAAAAGGAAATTGTAAATGGGGAGTACATTGTTCAAGCCAGGAGGAATTTATAAAAGTGAAGTCTATTCTTCAAAAACTAGAGACAATGATATAAAGGATTTGGGAGAGTACCTTTTAATAATGTTTTCTTTTGCTTTTTATCATTATTTTATTTTTATTTTTATTTATCTTATTATTGTATTTATTCATGATCTCAATTTCTTTAATGGTAATACGTATTGAGTAAATATGCCTGTCCATCTAGAATAATATAAATTTAGCAAAGTTAAGTCAACCTTTTTGTACATTGCTGTTAATAAAAATATACCCTTTTGCACTGCTTACATTTATGTGACACAAGAGTTTCAGGAATGTCGAGTATTTTTATAGTGCCAACTAGTAGTAAAACACTTCAATGTGTTTAGAAAGCCACAAAGTTCCCTCTGTCTGGCCATATTTAGAAAAAGGAAGGTAAACACATTTTGAAAGGAAGTGGGCATTCAATGTGAATCAGCCCAATAAATGGAATTGAGATCATCCTCCTGCTTGGTTGAAGAGCTAAGTTGGCCCCATCTATTACAGCTATTATTGTGATCCACATGGCCAAATACATCATTCTCCATTAGTGAGCTAATTCCTCAAGCAGTCTATCCCCTTTAGGAATCTTAACCATTTGGTATCCTGTGCATCTGCTGCTCACTTCAAATCCCCCTAATGCATTATTTTCAGAACTTGCAAAAGATAATTATCTAATATGCTGATTTCATTCATAAGAGGGAGTGATTAATGTATGGAATTATATCATAGATAACACATCAGAGTGGGTAGGTATCTCAAAGTCCAACTACTTCAACTCGGACCCAAACTGAAATCCCCTTGAAAATATCTATAGCATAGAGGGGACATTGATCAACTGGAGAAAATCTGCTGGAGAACAGATTGGTTAAGAACCACCATTTCATGACATATGGGTAAAGGAATAATGGATGCTTAGCTTGAAGAAGAGAAGATTGGTGAGAGATTTAATAACTGACTTTAAGTATATAACTCAGTGACATTTAGTAGAAGATTTAAGTTTCTCCTGTCTGGCCCAAGATGGTAGAACTTGGATCAATTGATGGAAGATGACAAGAGAAAGATTAGATATGAATCCAGGGGAGGGAAAGCATAAAAACGTGCTAATAAATAGAGCTATCCAAAAATGAAGTGGATTTCTTTGGGAAATGGAAGTCATCCTCATTGTAGATCTTCAAACAAAAGCCACATACACATACATTCATATTAACAACAGAAACAACAAAAATCCTACAATCCACTCATTAGATTTGGGGAAAAATTTTCAGAAAATTTGTACTTATTTATATTTAAAGTGCCAAAAAGTATAGGTATAAAATGTTCTCTCAACATATGAACAGAAGCATCTAGTTAAAGCCAAGAGCAAATATTACTTATAATAGAAATACTGGAAATTTTCTCACAGTATCAATGATAAAGCAAGAATGAACACTATTACTTCTGTAATCCAATATCATGCTAGAAATAGTACTTATAAAATTAGGACAGGCAGTTCCAGGTTAAGATGGCGGCAGAGTAAAAAGCAGCTCTTAGCCTCTCCTGACCGAAACACACAAAACTCCTCAAGGGGACATAAAAACAAGTCCAGACGAACGGAGGAACCCCACAAGAGGGTGCAGCGTGGAAGGTACGTGGAATCGAGGCATTTCCATGCTATAAAGGGGTGAAACAGCTCTCACTAAATCACAGGTTGAGCAACCACCCCACCCCCAACCCCTCCACACACAACACCTATGGTGCCGAAGCCAGTTAAAAAGAAATAGAGCAAGTTTGGGGCACCCATCGAGTCATTGGCAGCTCCGGGGCCTGTTCCTGAGAGCAGCAAGATTTAGGACCCCAAAAAGCTAATGAACACACACAAAATCTGAGCGCGGGAGCAGGGTGCAGAGAGCGGACACAGGGCTCAGAGCACGGGCCCAGAGAGCAGGCATGGGCAGAGGCGTGGGTGGAGGCAGACACAAGCTAAAGCTCTGAAACCCTGAGTGGGGAACCAGTGCAGACAGGTATACGACTGTGGAAGCAGCACCTATTAAACTATTATTAAACTATATTAAATTAAAAAGCTTTTGTACAAACAAAAACAATGTAGTCAAAATCAGAAAGGAAACAACAAATTGGGAAAAAATCTTTATAACGAAAAACACTGACAGGGGTCTAATTACTCAAATATACAAGGAGTTAAAGCAATTGTATAAAAAATCAAGCCATTCCCCAATTGATAAATGGGCAAGAGACATGAATAGGCAATTTTCAGGTAAAGAAATCAAAAGTATCAATAAGCACATGAGAAAGTGTTCCAAATCTCTAATAATTAGAGAAATGCAAATCAAAACAACTCTGAGGTATCACCTCACACCTAGCAGATTGGCTAAAATGAAAGAAGGGGAGAGTAATGAATGTTGGAGGGGATGTGGCAAAATTGGGACATTAATGCATTGCTGGTGGACCTGTGAACTGATCCAGCCATTCTGGCTGGCAATTTGGAATCATGCTCAAAGGGCTATAAAAGAATGCCTGCCCTTTGATCCAGCCATACCATTGCTGGGTTTGTACCCCAAAGAGATCATAGATAAACAGACTTGTACGAAAATATTCATAGCTGCACTTTTTGTGGTGGCAACAAATTGGAAAAGGAGGGTATGTCCTTCAATTGGGGAATGGCTGAACAAACTGTGGTATATGCGGGTGATGGAATACTATTGTGCTAAAAGGAATAATAAACTGGAGGAGTTCCAGGCGAACTGGAGAGACCTCCGGGAACTGATACATAGCGAAAGGAACAGAGCCAGAAGAACTCTATACACAGAGACTGATATACTGTGGTAAAATTGAATGTAATGGACCTCTGTACCAGCAGCAATACAATGACCCAGGACAATTCTGAGGGATTTATGGTAAAGAAAGCTACCCACATTCAGAGGAAGGACTGCAGGAGAGGAAACATATAAGAAAAACAATTGCTTGAATGCATGGGTTGGGGTGGACATGATTGAGGGTTTGGACTCGAAACTACCACACCAATGCAACTACCAACAATTTGGAAATTGGTCTTGATCAAGGACACATGACAAAACTAGTGGAAATGCGCATCGGCCATGGGTGGGAGGGTGCGGGGGGGGGGGTTGAAGGGGAAAGGTGGAGCATGAATCATGTAACCATGTTAAAAATGAATATTAATAAATGTTAAAAAATAAAAAAAAATTGCCTATTCATGTCCCTTGCCCATTTATCATTTGTGTAATGACTTGATATTTTGTGCAATTGATTTAGCTCCTTATAAATTTGAGTAATTAGACCTTTGTCAGAGGTTTTTATTATAAAGATTTTTTCTCAATTTGTTGCTTTCCTTCTAATTTTGTTTGCATTGGTTTTCTTTGTTAAAAAATAACAACTTTTAACTTAATGTAACCAAAATTATTCATTTTTCATTTTGTAATTTTCTCTATCTCTTGCTTGGTCTCAAAATATTTCATTTCCCATAGATCTGATAGGTAAAGTATTCTATGTTCATCTAATTTACTTATAGTTTCCTTCTTTATATTTGTCATTCACCCATTTTGAATTTATCTTGGTGTAGGGTATAAAATATTGATTTAAACCTAATCTCTCCCATAATGTTTTCAAATTTTCCCAGCAGTTTTTGTCAAATAGTGTTTTTTTTGTCCATAAAGCTGGAATGTTTGGGTTTATTGTACACTATCTTGCTGAGTTCATTTACCCCAAGATTATTCCATTGATCTTCCCTTCTGTCTGTCAGCCAGTACAATATTGTTTTGATGACCACTGCTTTATAGTACAGTTTAAGATCTGGTACTGCTAGGCTGCCATCCTTCACATTTTTTTCATTATTTCCCTTGATATTCTTGATCTTGTGTTCTTCCAAATGAACTTTGTTATAATTTTTTCTAATTCAGTAAAAAAATCTCTTGATAGTTTGATAGGTATGGCACTGAATAAGTATATTAATTTGAGCAGGATCATCATTTTCATTATGTTAGCTCATCCTACCCATGAGCTATTAATGTTTTTCCAATTGTTTAGATCTAGTTTTAATTGTGAGTAAAATATTTTGTAGTTGTGTTCATATAATTCTTGTGTTTGTCTTGGCAAATAGATTCCTAAATACTTTAAAAGACTGCCTGTTCTTTGATTGAGCCATACCACTGCTGGGTTTATTCCCCAAAGAGATAATGAGGAAAAAGACATGTACAAAAATATATAGCCATGCTCTTTGTGGTGACAAAAAATTGGAAAATGACGGGATGCCCTTTGATTGGGGAATGTCTGAACAAATTGTGGTATCTGTTGGTGATGGGATACTATTGTGCTAGAAGGATTAATGAACTGGAAGAATTCCATGTGAATTCAAACGACCTCCAGGAATTGATACAGAGTGAAAGTAGCAGAACAAGGAGAACATTATACACAGGGACAGATACACTGTGGCACAATAGAATATAGGGGGCAGCTGGGTATCTCAGTGGATTGAGAGTCAGGCCTAGAGATGAGAGGTCCTAGGTTCAGATCCGTCCTCAGACACTTCCCAGCTGTGTGACCCTGGGCAAGTCACTTGACCCCCATTGCCCACCCTCACCACTCTTCCACCTTTGAACCAAAACACAGAAGTTAAGGGTTTTAAAAAAAGAATATAATGGACTTCTCTCTACTAGCATCAATACAGTGATCCAGGACAATTCTGAGGGACTTATGAGAAAAAACACTATCCACATTCAGAGAAAGAACTGTGGGAATAGAAACACAGAAGAAAAACAACTGCTTGATCACATAGTTTGATAGGGATATGGTTGGGGATATAGACTCTAAATGATCACCCTAGCACAGATATTAATAATATGGAAATAGGTCTTGATTAATGACACATGTAAAGCACAGTGGTATTGCTCACTGGCTACAGGATGGGGGTGGGAAGAGGGGAAGGAAAGAATATGTATCATGTAACCATAGAAAAATATTCTTAATTAATTAAAGAAAGAAAGAAACAATTAAAAAACCAAAAAATAAACAAAAAATAATATACAAATGAATTTCTTCTGTAAAACAAATTGACCTACTCTTTTGAAAGGGACATAATTCCAGAAACCAAGATGGTGGAGTAACCAGAACAGCTACGTATCACCATGAGAATCCTCCCCAACCAAGATTAAAACATTGCCACCAAATGAATACAGGAATGAAAGAACAAAGAAGGAGAGAGAGTGAACAATTTTCTAGAAAAGAAAAATGCAAAAGGTAGGAAGAGAACATCTGGGGCACTGGAGTGAAAAGAGGGCAGAATCAGCAAGAGGCTGTATCAAGGAGGGAAGAGCAAGTCAAGAGCAAGCTACCTCCTACCCCCACCCCCACATCTGCTATCTCAGGTTCAGAACCTAAGCTCAAGCCAACATTCAGATTCTGAAATCCTACCTGGGCAAATAGTGGTCCAAAACAACCTACACCCCTTGAAATTTCAAACCTGTGGAGAAGTCCAGAATCCTAGCCCAGGGCAGTCTGGGATGAAGTTGGCTGATCTGTGTAGGCCCAGACCTAAGCCAGGAATCCCAATCCAGGCTTGGGATAAGGACATAGTTCACACTTTGTGATGAGGACACAGTTCACAGGGGCAAGGTGGGTGGGGAGCACACTCATCTTTTGGCCCAAAACTAAGGGTGGAGCTTGAGGACAGGACAATCAAGGGTGTGCCTGATTGGATTGAGTACACAGTAAGATCAAAAAATTGTGTCTAAGCCTTAGGCTAGAATTTGATCAGTCCCCTGACCTGATCAAGTTCAGAGTGAGATAAAAATAACTTACACACAAGTCTGAAGTAAGTCTTTAAGCTATCAGCATCTCAAGAGTGAATTGAACTAGCAGGGGGAGGGGCCTTTCAGAGCTCTCAGCCCATAGACCATCATATCATCCTCCAAGAACTGAAACTAGTAAAAACTCAGAAAGTAAGCTAAAAATATAAGGACAGAAATTGGTGCCCCAACTTCCCAGAAAACAGACTATGCCAGTAATTAGATAGGAAAAATGGGCAAACAACAACAAAAAACACCTAACTCTGAAGAATTTTTTATAGAAAGGGACAGTAAAGGCAAAGGAAACATAAGGAAAGTCCAAAAGAAAAATATGAAATGGACACAGATTCTGGAAGAGCTCAAAAAAGACCTCAAATAACAATTAAGAGAGGCAGAGGAAAAGTGAGAAAGTAAAATGAAAGTGATGCAAGGAGAAATGAAAGTGATGTCAGAAGAAATGGGCCAATTGAAAAAGGAGAACCAAAGACCAACAGAGGAAAATCAGTTCTTAAAAAACCAGAATTGACCCCCTAGAAACTAATGATTTCATAAGAAACCTAGAAGCAATAAAGCAGAATCAAAGGAATGAAAAAACAGAGGAAAGCATGAAATATTGAAGAAGCCAACTTACCTAGAAAATAGATCTAGAAGAGACAATTTGATAATTATTGGACCATATGAAAACCATGATCAAGCAAAAATATTGGACATCATATTACAAAAAATTGTCAAAGAAAACTGCCCAGAGATCCTGGAACAAGAATATAAAATGAAATTGAAAGAATTCACAGATAACCTCCAGAAAGAAATTCTTAAATGACAACTTCCAGTAATGTAATTGCTAAATTAAAGAGCCACCAAGCTAAGGAGAAAATCCTTCAAACCACCAGAAAGAAACAATTCAAATACCATAGAGCTACAATCAGGGTCACATAGGACCTAGCAGCTTCTATATTAAAGGGTCAAAAGGCATGGAATATGATATTCAGGAATGTGAAAGATTTGGGTTTAGAACCCAGAGTCATCTATCCAGCAAAACTGATTATATTCTTTTGGGGGGTGGTGGGAATGGACATAAAATAAGAAGATTTCCAAATATTCCTGAAGAATAAGCCAGGCCTAAACAAAAAATTTGAAGTCCAAAGACACAAGAGAAGCCCAAAAAGGTAAATAAGAAAGAGAAAATTTAAGGGACTCATCAAGGTCAAAATGTTTATATGTTTACATGAAAAGAGGATATTTGTAATTAGAAAGGGATAGCCCTGGAAAAAATAAATCCAGCAACTGGAGAGTAGATACGAGGGTATGAAGAAACTGGAATTTTGTCTCCAAACTTTAAGGATAGGAAGGAGCAAGGTACAAGGACATTGATAAGAGGGAAGAGAATTTTTTTTGGATGATGTTATGTATGAGACTTGACTGGAATTAGCATAGTGGGAGGAAGATGATGATGATGATATTGATGACAATGATGGTAATTGCTAACATTACACACACACACACACACACACACACATACATACATACATACATACACACACACCCTATAGTGATTTACTTGATGATAGCTTTGATTAGTAAAGTTAAGACTAAGGATGTGGAAGAGATATATCAAGGCACCATATTTTCTGAGTTCTTCCATAGTTCCAACCTTTATTCACTCATTTATTTGTTTGTTTGTTTGTTTGTTTATATCCAGATTTGTGCTTTCTTTACTATAGAAAATACCAGTGATTGGTAGAATGGTAGGAAACCATGGCAACTGTTTTGCAATATATATTCTTAAAGAGTTGGCTGATAACCAGAGAAGTCAAATGACTTGCCCAGAGTCACAAAAGCCAGTGTATATCTGAAGCAGGATTTGAACTATTGTGTTCTTGGACAGAAGCTGGCTCTTAGTTGCACTGCCCTAGCATGCTTCCAATACTAAATACCTTGACCTTTAATCCATGCTGCTATACTTTTTCTGTTTTATGGGTGAGTTCCTCATCCGTCATTCACAGTTATGATTACTAATTTTATATTTCTCTCAATCCAATTATTTTTTAATCACTTTAAGACTCTATTTTGCTCTTAATTACTGTCTCCTGTATCCACTTTCCTACTTATTCCTTCTTCCTTTCTATTAACTCTTTTCTTTCCTATTTCCTTGCTAGATGAGTTTTTATATTCAGCTTTATGTTTATTTATTGCTCCTTGTGCAAATGCTGCCCACTCCCCCTACCCATTATTCCTCCCTTTATATAAACTTTTCCTTGCACACTCCATATATGTAAGATAAGTTTCCTCCCTTCCTCTCTCTCCCAGAGCATCTCTCATCCATGCCCTTCTATTATTCTTTTTTTTAAAATTTTGAACATTTATTAATATTCATTTTTAACATGGTTACATGATTCATGCTCTTACTTTCCCCTTCAACCCCTGCATTCCCCCCACCCATGGCCGACACACATTTCCACTGGTTTTATTATGTGTCCTTGATCAAGACCTATTTCCAAATTGTTGGTAGTTGCATTGGTGTGGTAGTTTCAAGTCCATATCCTCATTCATGTCCACCCCAACCCATGCGTTCAAGCAGCTGTTTTTTCTTATATGTTTTCTCTCCTGCAGTCCTTCCTCTGGATGTGCCTTCTATTATTCTTTTGAGATCATTCAAACATAAAAGAATCATATCTAGTATCTCTGTCTAATTGTATTCCTTTAAGAATCTTGATGGTGATAAAATTCTGAGGGGTTTCATATGTCATCTCTCATATAAGAATATAAGGTTATTTAGTTTCCTGACTCATTTCTACCTTTTAATGCTCCTCTTGAATCCAATGTTTGAGTGTAAAATTTCCTATTTCAAGCTAGTCTTTTCATCAAGAATTCTTGAAAAAAATATTATTTCATTAAATTTCCATTCTTTCTCATCTAGGACTAATTTCAATTTTGCTAGCTAGGTTATTTTTGGTTGTAATCCTATGTTCTTTACCTCCTAGAATATAATATTCCAAGCCCTCCTTTTATTTATATTGGTGGCTGCTAAATTTTGGGTAATCCTGAGCATGGCTACACAGTACTTAAATTGTTTTTTCTACTTGCTTACAGTATTTTCTTCTCTTTAAAATGTTTTATTTTCAAAATAAAGTCATTATTTTTAACATTCATTAAATTTTTTTAAATTTCCAAATTCTTTCTCTTCTTTGAGTCCTTTGCTACCTATTGAGAAGTCAACCAATATAATAATTTTATATGTGAAATCATACAAAGCATAATTCCATATTATCCATATTGTGGGGGAAAAAGCAAATAATAATCAGTTCTCATCTTTGGATGTGGATAGAATTTTTCATTTGGGGTCCTTTGGAATTATATTTCATTGTATTGATCAGAGCAATTAAGTCTCATAGCTGAACATTGTTACAATATTGCTATTACAGTGCTCCTGGTTCTGCTCATTTCACTTCACATCAGTTCGTATAAATCTTCCGAAGGTTCACTGATACATCCTACTTGTCATTTCTTGTAGCCTAATTGATGGGCATTACCTCAATTTCCAATTCTTTACTATATCAAAAAGAGTTACTATAAATATTTTTTCACACAAAGAATTCTTCCTCATAAATTCCTCAGGATTGTCCTGAGTCATTGCATTGCTACTAATAAAGAAGTCCATTACATTTGTGCCACAATGTATTAGTCTCTGTGTACAATGTTCTCCTGGTTCTGCTTCTTTACCTCAAACAGTCCTTATTTAAACAATCCCTATTCCTTTAAGGCATTCAACTGTTCATCATTGAAAGAGACAATCCTTTATTAGTTGATTCCATTGATTTAATTACTTTTCTTTATGGAAAAGTATTTTTTCTGCCTCTTTCAATGCTATACTTACCTACTTCCTTCAAAACACTTACTTTTATGAAAAGATGAAAAGAATGAAAAGATAGCTATGAATTTTACAAAAAAATGTAGATTTTTTTGAACTCCAGAAGTCGAAAATGACTTTAGTTCAACTGACTCTTTTATAATTTTTCCTGAAATCAATTCCAAATTAGCTTTCTTCAGACTTCCACCTAATCTTTCCTAGTTCTGACACCTATGAAAAATTAGAATATCTAATATCCCTTTAAATACTTTTTTAAAAGTATCATTTTCCTTCTAAATTTTTCCCCTTCAAAACATGCTTGCTTCTTTCACTTGAACCTCATATATAATGGATTCAAATCCCATCATGATCTTGATTTCTTTCCTTTAGACATTCTTTGCCTGCTAATATTTTTTTAAAAGATGCTTTATTTTCCCAATTACATTTAATAACAAATTTTCACATACGTTTTCTGAAGTCTTAAGATCTAAATTGTCTCCCTCCCTCTATTCCTTCCATCCTGCCAGAGATGGTAAGCAATTTGATCTGGATTATACATGTATTATCATGTGAAACATATTTCCATGTTGTTCATTGTAACAGCTATAAGAGAATACTCATATAAATAGAAAATCCTCAAATAAAAACACAAAAAAACTAAAATGAAATTAGTAAGCTTTGATCTGTATTCTAACTCCAATAGTTCTTTCTTCAGAGGTTTCTAACTCCAATAGTTTTCTTTAGAGGTGGATAGCTTTCTTTGTCATAAATCCTTCAGAATTATCTTGGATCATTGTTTCCTAGTTAATCATTGTACAACATTGCTGTTACTATGTATAATGTTCTCTGAGTTCTGCTTATTTCACTCTACTTCAGTTCATTGTAAGTCTTTCCAACTTTTTCTGAAATCATCCTGTACATCGTTTCTTAAAGCACAATAGTATTCCATCACCATCATATACCACAATTTATTTACCATTCCCTAACTGAAGGACATCCCCTCAATTTCCAATTCTCTATTATTCTTAAACCAAGGAGCCCAGAACTGAAACTAACACTCCAGATGAGATCTATTAAAGGCCTCGTACGTTGGGGCTACTATCTCTCCATACCTGAAAACTCTGATGCAGCCCCCAGGTCACTTTAACTGTTGTTATGGCTGATCATGACCAAATACTGCTAGGAAGATGAGACAAGTCTGAGTGATATTGACACTCATTTTTTTTCCCTGATGAGTATTCCATGCAGTCAATTATATATAATTCAGTACAAAAACGTGATCTATAAACTGTTGGGAATTTTTTATAGTATAGTTCAAGATCAACAAGGTATGATGGAAAAATATCCATTTTCCTTCAGAATATCTCTCATTAAATAATTCTGGAATAATATTCAGTCATATAATTAATAGGTAGTAAACTCCCTGGAGCCATATTCACCCACCATTAGAATAGCGCCCAAATTGGGTGGGTAAATGAATAATAAACAGCTGGATCAGCATAAACATTTTCTTCTGTCTTCTATCTCCACAGATTGCTTTGGGATTTACTGATGTCAATAACCTAAAAAAAGAAATCTTATGAAAGAAGTAAAGAAAATATGACCATCATCATTGCTATTTAGAGATAAGGAAGCTAAGGAGCAAAGAAGCTAGCTGCCATTTATGGCCAAAATCACGGAAGAAATAAGAAGTATAGTGGGAATTTCATCTCTGGTGTCCACTATTATTTCCCTAGATTACTCTAGCTCTACCATGGTCAGAAGCAAAAAAATTTGTAAGTTTTTTCTTATGAGGCTCATGAATGCCATTATCTCCAGCATTATCTCAGAGTTCATTTAATTATGCCAATTCATTGCAGACATCTTTAGATCTTTAAGTAGTTGTTAGATTCTTCATGAGTTTCCAGACTTGGCTTCCTAATTTCTCTCTTTGAATAGTTATATAAATTACTTATTATTAGATATTCGAAATGTCTTTTTTCATGTCAGAAAACAGCCTCTTTTATGTTAAAGTGGACTATTATGTCATCACATCTTTTTCTAGTACAGATTAAATCAGAAAATGTTTTCAAGAATAAGGTACAAAAAGCTTAAGAAAGTCATTTATCTGAGGACACATGCTTGTGCACACATATATTCAGAAGATTTGTTTATAGTATTTGTTTATCTCATGATATCTGTACACTGTATCAAGTATGATCTTTTTACTGGTAGTTATGGAAATATTTGACCAGCTGCCTATGAACATGAAACAGACTACACAAGATAAATAGTTGCTAGGCAAAGGGCAGTGCCTTACACCACAAGTGAGCACACTGAGAATCATAAAAACTCATACAAAAGCATGTGTTGTCATGAAAACATTTCTGTTTCCTTACATTTTTCTCATAGCCTCCTGTAACAATCATAAAAGCATTCCCATGAGCCAGCACCAGGGCACTTATCGCCTCTAACACCTCACTCAGAATGCTTTCCCTCAACCAGCAGAGATTTCATCAGGGTCAATTCTGATGCCAATCACACTTCAGGATAAGTCTGAATGTTAAGGCCTGATAGACATTTCTGCAAAGCTTCATATGGAAGTTAACTCTAAGCAAGGTCATAAAAAGCTTGAAGTGAAAATGAATTAGGAATCAATCTGCTAGGTTCAAATCTAATGGGATTTAACAAAGTTCTTTCTCCAAAGCAGTTCACTGAAAGCTGGGATTTTTTTTATATCAAAAGAGAAAAGAGGAGGAAGAGACATACTGTTTATTTATTATATTTTAAAATTCCCCTACAGATCTGGGTCACTTAAGGATATCTGGACACCACATTTAAACATCTGGTGTCCTTCATCGATGTTATCAGCTTTATTTTTCCTCTGGATCTAGTTATGGTATGGTGTTAAATATAGCTGTTCTTTCTTCATTCATACCCAAGGCCTAACATTTTAGTCAGTCTGACGTGAATGACATAGCCCAGAAAGAGATCTTACATGAAATTATAGATATAAAAATTCTCCTTCTTCTCCCCTTCTGCTAGTACCACAAAGGAAAAATACTACTCATACTGAGGAAAGCAAAACTCTGCTCTTTCTTCTCAGTTTTGTAGCCTGATTATATCAGAAAGTTGGGTTGATGCCTGGGATGGAGAGAAAATATTTCCTCCTAAGTTCCACTCTAATTTTCTTCAAAACATGGAAGTTATCTCTGGTTTTCAAAGGCACTTCTGGTGGGGTACAAATTGGAAAGTACAACCTTAGTGATAGATTGTTTTGAAAAAGACAAAGTTTGACCACTAAGTATGTGGTTTTGGCTATGGTGACTTATAAAGCAGAAAAAAAATAGACAAAATCATCCCAGTCTTCTGTGGCCTATTCCTGTTTCTGGAGTGATGATGATGATAAAATGATGAAGAAAAGAAGCAGAGACTGCAAAGAATCACAGTTTTTAGACACCTAAAAACACTTTCCCCCTGACGATCAAGTAACAGAGAGATCTTTGTGGAGAAGTCAAAGAACTGATATACTTGGAGAAGAGATAAATTATCCTTAACAATCTCATCATATATCAAAGGAACCCTGAAGGGCAATTTGGAATTATGCACAAAGGGTTTTAAAAGAATGCTTTCCCTTTGATCCAGCCATACCACTGCTGGGTTTGTACCCCAAAGAGATAATAAAGAAAAAGACTTGTACAAAAATATTTATAGCTGCTCTCATTGTGGTAGTAAAAAAATGGAAAATGAGGGAGAGTCCATTGATTGGCAACTGGCTGAACAAATTGTAGTATCTGATAGTGATGGAATACTATTGTGCTCAAAGGAATAATGAACTGGAGGAATTCCATGTGAAGTGGAAAGATCTCCAGGAATGATGCAGAGCGAAAGGAGCAGAACCAGGAGAACATTGTACACAGAGACTGATACACTGTGGCACAATTGACTGTAATAGACTTTTCTACTAGCAGCAATGCAGTGATCCAGGACAATCCAGAGGAATTTATGAGAAAAAGCGCTATCCACATCCAGAGAAAGATCTGTGGGAGCAGAAATGCAAAAGAAAAACATATGATCGATCATATACTTCGATGGGGATATGATTAGGGTTTTGATGTTAAAAGACCACTCTATTGCAAATATGAATAATATGGAAATAGGTTTTGAACAATGATGCATGTATAACCCAGAGGAATTGCTTGTCAGCTCCAGGAAGTTGGGAGGGAAGAGGAGAGGGAAAGAACATGAATCATGTAACCAAGAAAATATATTCTAAATTAAAATATATTATATATATATATATACATATATATGTTGATATGTATATATAATCATAGATTGGATAGAATATTGGCCTAAGAATCAAGAAGACCTACATTCAAATTCTCACTCTGACACACAAAGGCTCTATGACCTCAGGTAAGTTATAATATCTTAGTGTATAATATTCCAAATTGCATAGAAGGCACCAGATTGCATAGGAAGGGGGAATTTTTGCATCTGAATATATAGTTTCTATTCTCTACTAGTGAAATCACAGACCTTGTCTTAATGATAATGATAAATAAAGCCAGAAGACATAGAGAAATTACAACCCAAGGAAATGATGGTTTACTGGTTCTCCCTAGAGAGACAAATTAAAGTTGTTGGAAGGGTTTAATTTTATCATGCAGCCATGGGAAAGAAGAAACATCACTTCAAAGGTTACTTGTTCATGTCTCCTTGTACTATTTATGGCGAGTATAAACAAAAAAGAATGCTATAAAGATAATTGTAGCCTATGTGTTAACATCTGTATTGAGAATGGTTGAGCAACAACATCCTCAGGACTTCATTTCCCAAGATGGGACCTAGTGAGCATGAGTCATTAGGAGAGAGATTCTCGAACTACATTTCCATGGATACTGTATGTCCTCCTGTGGGGTCATGATGTTATCAGACAAGGGCTCAGACTAGGAGGGAATCCTTGAGAAAGTGGGAGATTAAGAAAGATGCTAGTAAACTGAGTGCTGTAGTCATACACCACAGGATGGACCATGCCATGGCATCCCTAAATTCAGACATCCAAATACGTCTTGAAAATTTTGGAGGTGGGGTGCAAAGCTTTAGCATATCATAATATCTCCTCCTTCTTCTAACTCTTTAACGTCTTGCATATCTGTCTCTTTATTGCTAGTCACATAGCCACAATTCCAGTTTGGGCCTGGATCACTTCTTGTTTAGACTACTGAATTATGTTTGCAGACTCTATTATCTTTCCTCTCTAACTTGTTCTCTCCATAAGTGCCAGAATGATAGCACCAGTCCATTCCCCAAAATCTTTAGTGGCTTCTCATGACATTAGCATTCCCACATAGCTTCATGCCTCCAAGTCATACCCCATGGCATTCCCTCCTTGTATCTGCCCCTCAGAAACATTGTATACTTGCAATACTTATGAACCATTTTTTTGAACTTTTCCCTCATATTTCTACTTAGGAATTCTATTTCCTGGCCCAATTTTCCTTGTGTTATACTTAATTGTGTACAGGTAGTATCTCATCTGCATCCTGCTCCTCAACTCTCTTAGACTAGAGCATCTTCAAATCCAAGTTGCATTATACCTTGAAAAAAGTGACTTCAATATGAAGGTGACAGGAGGGGAAAGCATCGGGGGAAATATCATTCATTTTAAAGACATTAAAGAGCTCTCCCCCTCCCAAAACAGCAACAACAACCTTATAGGTTACTTAAGAGCCTTAAGCCAATATATTATGAATACTTCATTCAAAAAGAAAAGAATAGCTAGGTGCTAGATATGGAAAGTACCAAACAATATCACAAAAATGAAGTTTCCTAACTTAAGGTATAATTTCATTCACTTTATTTTTATTACATTTTATTTTTTTCAAATTAGAAGTAAAGACAATTTTAAACATTTAAAAATCTTTTAGGTTCCAAGTGAGTGCCAACCAATTTGATAAAGATTATACATGAGCAGTCATGAAAAACATGTTTCTATATTTCATGTTGTGAAAGAAAAAAACATTTAAAAAAGAAAAAGAAAGAATAATTAAAAACAATGCTTTAATCTGTATTCAGACTCCATCCATTCTTACTCTAGGGGTTGGTAACATTTTTCATCAAAAGTCCTTCAGAGGGGGCAGCTGGGTAGCTCAGTGGATTGAGAGTCAGGCCTAGAGACAGGAGGTCATAGGTTCAAATCTGGCTTCAACACTTCCCAGCTGTGTGACCCTGGGCAAGTCACTTGACCCGCATTGCCCCCCCCCCTTTACCACTCTTCCACCTAGGAGCCAATACACAGAAGTTAAGGGTTTAAAAAAAAGTCCTTCAGAGCTATTTTGGATCATTGGAGGGGAATTTTGGAGAAATCAGGTGATCCTCTATCCTTTCTCCACCATCTTGGCTCTGCTTCATAAGGCATAGTAAAAAAAAAATGATTGTGGACATGGAAGTAATTTCAGAATCAGTTGTCTCTGTAAATAGTCAGGTCATAGAATAATTAGATGAAGTATGAATTAAATATTTAGGGGACCCTAATCCTGAGGAGACTCACCTGGCAGAATGCCATAGAGTCATGTGTTTTAATTTGCCAGTAATAAGTTTGCCATGGTAAGCAAGAATCCTTACCTGTGGAAGTCAAGGGATGTGTCATATGAAGACTGGAGTGAAATCCTGACCAATTAGAAAATCTTTGGGAAAGGGTGGGGGTTAGACTAAGTTTGAAAAGCCAGAGTATGAAGTGGAGGGAGCTGTGCCATTTTTTTTTTTTTTTTGCTTGTTGAAGAAGCTCTTTCATTGATGAGCAGTCCTGGTGCTATCTCTGGCAAGTGGTACCCCACAGACCCACACAGCACTGGGCTGGCAGGACCATGCTAAGCCTTGCAATGTGGCCAGAGACTTTGGGTAGTTAGGCTGGAAATGTACTAATAAATAATTATAAATTTGGTATAAAATCTCCAAGATTAATTTTTATTTATTACAATGAAAAGTGAAAGTTTTTAAAGAAATTTAAGAAATAGTAAAGATGAGAAGAGAGCAATGCACGAAACAGATCCAGACTTATTTAAATAAATTGGGGCAGTGAAAAATTAAAAAAAATGAATGAAAGGAAAGATTTTGATTAACTCCACACTTTAGAGAAATTTAACGAATGCAAAATAGTCCCACAAATGAGAAAACCAAAACAGCCTATAAGCCACTTCAGTCAGAAATTGATTGATCTTCTTGCCAGATGGAGACATGAGACAGCCAAGATCAACACCAACTTAGAGTAGAAAATTCTTTGCAAAACATCATGTAGGAGGATGACAGGAGATTATTAGCAAGATTTCTCTCAGAAAACAGCAAAATATAATGGAAGTTAAAATGAGCCTGTAAAAAGTTTGCCATGGGACCCAACTTATTATTATATTATACAGAGATTTGGGGGTGAAACAAATACTGTTGCATTTTTTCTTGTTTTTTTTTTTAGCAGCTATTCTCAACATGAGTGACAATGGCATTACTACATTTGCACTAAACTCTAATATCTCAATGACATACTTATATGCAGAGATGGAACTGGCACTTAAGAAAATGATGCTGAGAAATGCTGTTGGACTTGAAATACATACAGCACAAATCTATGCTAGAGGCTACACAATTTTAATGGAACTTTGGAATCAATTTAAGAATCTACCAAAAAAAAGTCCTGAAAGATTCCTAAAAAATGAAAAGTATGTGAGAGGACATTATTCACCCCTTCCTCCCTCCTCTACAAACAAACCAATTTACCAAGATATTTATAGCCATTGCTTCATGTGCTTACTTTATCATGCCTACAAAGTCTTTATGAGAAAGGTCTATTCAAGTATTATGGGTGTCCTTGATGAAAATATGAAAGGGAAGCAGGCACTTTTTCTCAGATGATTTTTCCATAGTAAATCATATTTTCACAGTTACAAAATTGACTGATAAAGTGGAGAATACAAATTCCTTGTGTTTTTATTTTTCTCTTACTACAAAAAATTTTGATAAAATAAAATATAGTCTTGAAGGCTTTTCTTCATCAGTGTCTCACATAAATTTTAACTTCTTGTATGATATCTTGCTATCACAAACATTAGTCCTTTCATTTTCTCCTTAAGCCTCTCAAACCATTTCCTCCTTTTTCCTTC
>NC_058130.1:116614802-116638388 GCF_016433145.1 Gracilinanus agilis | reverse complement strand
CTCAGAGCAAAACAGTACTGTTTTTTAAATTTAAGTTATTTGTTTATTTATTACATTAAAATACTTGGGAAACTGCCTCCCTCCCTCCACTCTCCCCATTAGAGAAGGCATCATTTGACAAAAAAGATATATGCAACATTAAAACTATGCCTTATTTATTTCTATTGATCTGTTATTTTCTTCAGAATACAAATTACCCTCTTTTCCAGAATAATTTCTCCTCATCAGCAAATTTGGTAGTGGTTCTGGAGGAAAAAAATATATTTTACACATGTTGAATTTGAGGTCTTTATAGGAGATCCAATTTAAAACGTCCTCAGGAAAAAAGATAGAATAAAAACAAAGAGAGAGAGAAAAGAAATAGAGAGCGAATGAGAGAAGAATAGAGAGAAAGAAAAGAAACAAGAAAAATCAGAAAAGAAATAGAAAAAACAAAACAGAGAGAGAGAGAAAGAGAGAGAGAGAGAGAGAGAGAGAGAGAGGGAGAGGGAGAGGGAGAGAGAGAGAGAGAGAGAGAGAGAGAGAGAGAGAGAGAGAGAGAGAAGGAATCAAGGAAGGAACGAAGCAAGAAAGAATGGAAAGGAGAGGGGGAGAGAGAAACAATGAAAGTGAGGAAATGAGGGAGGAATAACTACAGTAAGTCCTTCAGATTTCTGACCATGTCCTCTCTAGCTCTAAATTCTTGATCTTGTGATCTTTGTTCTTCTTCCCCAGCTTGCAGTGATGGACCAAAGAAGCAGCTAGTTTTAGTTCAGTGTATCATAAATGGCAGAAATACAATATGATAAAATACTCTCCTTCCCCTGTCTGTCTCACACATACTTACACACATGGAAAGCACAGCACAGCAGAACTGGGAACTTTGTGTGTGTGGTTGTAACCAAATCAAAAACAAATAAGAACTGAATTGCTATAACAACAGTAGCCTTGCCACATTTTATGGGAATTTGAGCAGCCAAGTTATCTAATAACTTGCAATGTTTGTCCATGTCACCTCCTATCTCCCTAGCAAGTCCACAAACCCTAAAAATGTGCCTCATGAACCGCCTGTGTATGGATGTGTTTAAGCACACAAAAGCAGTGACCTAGTAAACTTAGAAGGCTTAATTGCTGGGAGACTTCACAAGCCACACTTGAATACAGCTTTTGAGAACATTCCATGTTTTTATTCTGTTATATTGGAAAAGGGCAGTACAAAGGCAGAATTGGTAACAACCAGGTTTTTTTTTTTATTAAAAATTAAAATGTCCTTCCTCATTCATGGGTGGTATCAGGGCTTTTGGGTCCATCTTCTCCACTGAAGATGCTGTAACTTTTGTTGCATCTAAGACTACATGGTTTCTAGGAAGGGGGTTTCCATATACAAAAAATCACAGAATATCCAAGTTGGAAAAGAACATCAAGGGTGATATAATCCAATCCATAAATGACAAGAATTTCTTCTATAACCTACCCACATGTGGCCATTGAACATTAATTTAAAGACCATTAGTGAGGAAGAACTCAATCATAACTGAAGCCATCATTTTCTCTTTTGGAAAACTCTAATTTTTAGAAAGTTGTCCCTAATATCAAGCTTAAATCTATCTCTTTGCAACTTTCCCCCATTGTGCTGGTTCTACCCTCCACGGTCAAGCAGAACAAGTCAAATTTTTCTTTCATATGACAAATATTTGAAGATAGTTGTAAACCTAGAAGGATCTGACAGTATCTAAATGTAGATTGAAGTATACCATTCTTCACTATTTCCTTCATGAATTTTTCTCTAGGGTAAGCTATATGTGTCTTCAATCAGAATCCAAATCAAGAACAGATCAAATGAGCTAGAGTTTATAGATTATTCTCTGTAGACAATACTCTCTTTTCTTCAGAAATTGGAAAATTTGCCCTCTTCTAGCCATGTACCACCTCAAATTCTCCATAATCTTTCAAAGGTCACTGACAGTGACAGCAGTTGTATCTACTAATTATCTTTAATCACAAAATGACAAACATGGAAATATATATTTCATGATAACTGATGTACAACATACACATATTACCTGCCATCTTGGAGAAGGAGGGAGGACAGAGGAAGAGAACATGGATCAGAAAATTTCAAAAAGTGATTATTAAAAATGATATCAACATGTAAAATAATTTAATTTATTTTAAAAGAAGACATCTATCATAGGAAGCAGAGAGCCACAGTAGAAAGAGCTAGATTTTGAGTCAGAGGGCCTTGGTTCAAATCCTATCTCTGTTATTTATTTCTCATGTGACTTTTGGCTACTTCTTTCATCTTTCTTGTTTTTCTTACCTGTAAAATGAAAAGATTGGATTATTTTACCTCTAAGGTTCCTTCTAAATCCAATTCTATGCTACTATGACATATTGTTTTCCCCCCAATATCCTCTTTTCCAAGTTAGACAGCACCAGTGCGTTTGCCTGAGCATTGGCATGGCATTGTATGTGAATGAAGCCTTTTACATTCCTAGTTGCCCTTGTAGGATCATAGATCTAAAGATCAAGGAACCTCATTCTCATTTAATATGTGCTTGGTATCTGGCACATATTAATAAGTGCTTTATGAGTACTTGGTGACTTACTAACTACAGATGATGAACCAAAGGGTTCACTGACTTGATAAATAAAGTTCACACAGAAAGGAAATGTCAGAAGTAGAATTTAAACTCATCAGGTTTTTTTACTCCAAATCAAAACCTATATAACCTTCTAGTTTACCAACGTGCTTACTTAATGTGGAATGGAATGTGTGTTTCATTTCATCGTTCAAATACAATATACCAGATATCATTCTTAGATCATCAAATCATAGATTTAGAGCTAGGATGAACCTTGCAAATTTTCAAATACAATTCTCTAATTTTATAAGTGAGAAAATTCAGACATAAATAGGTTAGTTGACTTGTTGAAAGCCATACAAATGGTATCCTTTTGGAAGAACTGGAAGATGGAATCAAGGAGAGAACTAGACATATTTAGTGAAAGCAAGCTTTGGAAATGAAAGCTGCTACTATAATTGACTCAAAGTTCAATAAGCTCAACAAAAATGAAATTAAGTCATCCAAGCTTCTTTGCAAGACTTTAGATTGGTTATTTGATCACTTTGCAAACTTGTTTCCCTGAATGTTAAATTGAATGGATTTTTTTTACAATTTGTGTATATATTAATAACAGTTTTAGAAAAAAAGCAAGGAAGTTTCACAAAAAAGGTTAAACATTCCATATATTTGAACCTTCTTTGCTTTTTTTCAAAAACTGTTATTAATAGACACAAATCATAAAAAAAATCCATTCAAGCCTTTTGAAATCTTGTAAAGCCTACACTGGGTAATGTTCTTATATGCTTAAATCAAATAAACATAGAATATAACAAGGGAAGCCAATCATTTTGAAATATATTTATCAAAATATATTTTAAAAACAAGTTCATGTATCCCAAGTTATCTAATAGAATGATGATCCTTCATTCACCTCCCTTGACCCAGCTTCCTGATGGGTTCTCTCTTTTGATGTGGCTTCCTGGTCACTGAGGACATTAAAAGGCACACCCACACAGAGTCTGCACCCAGACATAGTGTGTGATCCAAGACCACATTAGTCACCATGCCCTGTGCCCTGCTGACTGAATGAGTTGGTAGCACAGTGGATAGAGTGCCAGGCTTGGAGTCAAAAACATTCATTTTTCTGAGCTCAAATCTGGCCTCAGACACTTATTAGCTACATGACCCCAAGTTCAGAGAGGTCAACTTTCACGACATCACATATATCATCCCTTTTTCATCCAAATGGAAACAAAATTAAGGCAATATGATTTTGAATTGGATTTGAAAAAAATTAATTGGGAAATTGCTTAGAAGCTTTCTGTTGAATCTTTCAAAAGCGAGACAAGGAAAAGGTTGGCATTGAGCTTGTGAGAACCAGAAGGCACAATGTAAACTATTACTTCACCTGTTCCCTTTTTGTGTGTCTTCACATTCATACATATATACATATAAAACAGATTTGTTTAAATAAGGTGTAATATATTTATTCTTAGTCAAAAGTGGTTTAGCCCTTACATATTATTATTTAAGTATACTTATATAATTATAATGGCATCATAATACAAAGCAGATATTCTGTTACACTAGGAAACTTGAATTCTATAAAATAGGCTAGATTCCAGCAAAATCTTTTTTTAATCCCTATTCATACACAATTTGGTATGATGTAATGCCAGGTTAAATATCAACTAAACCTTTATTTTAATGAATCTTTGACCTAAATGCCACAGCAATCTATCTGGAGTCAACAATATATAAGAAAAAGGGGGGAAAACCCTTTCTGTCATTTCTACCCACTGTATGAATATTTTTAAAAATATGTATAAAAATGTGTATAAAAGTCAAAAATAATTCAACTTAATATTACCATCCATCAACTTAAAAATGCATATAGATATGTAATCAGATCATTAAGTGGGATTGTTATACAGTATCTGAAAACTCATGTAGGGATTTAAAAAAACTTTCTCATATAAGATATTATCAAGTTTATATTATTGTTTGATGTTTTCTACATAAGGTCTTTCTTGACTGCCTCCCCAAGCTGCTGGTGCCTTCCTCCCAACCCTAATCACCTTGTATTTATTTTGTATATGCCTAGATCCATACAGAGAGAGGCAATGTAGCAGAGTGGATAGAGTACTAGTCTAGCCAATAGGAAGTTCAAATTCCCCATCTGACACATATTAGATATATGGACTTGAACAGGTAATTTAACTGCTTGTACACAAGGCAACTCTAAGATCATAGGTTTCAGAGGAGTTACTTTTGATGGGACTTTTCTCATCCAGTCATTTAATATGTAAATGAAATCATATTTGTTATGCCTAAAATGTACAAGTCTCTGCTAAGGATTTAACAGTCTTGAGGTCAGGAACAATTTCACTCATTTTCTTATAACTCAGTGTCCTGCACAGTACTTAACAAATTATAAACATTTAACAAATGTTTGTTAGTTGATCTATTCATCTATCCATTTATTAATTCAATAAATATTAAGTACCCCAAAAGTGCCATGCTATGTGCTGGGCAATATTCAAAGTTTGGATGAGATGTGGCCTCCACTATTTTGGAACTTAGAGCTTAATAGAAAGATGAAACACTAATATCTGTAATATAAAAATATACAGGAAAAGTACTTTACAAATTTGCTGAGCAAATTGTTATGTGAGGACCCAGTAAGAAAGTTGTACTGAAACAAGGTGAAAGAGGTATTGTAGGATGTTTAGAAAAAGTCATTAAGGTTTTGGTGGCACTTGGGCTGTAAAGTATGGATAGGAATTTTATACATATTTCTGTATATGTATTTATGTGCATATATATGTATATATCTACATCTTTCTATATCTCTATAAAATTCACTTCAAAGCAACCCAAAAAAAATTGTTTTGCCTTTGGCAGCCTTCTCTCTGCCTCCTATACTGAGTTTTCATTTGTTGTTCAGTATTTTCAATTGTATCTGACTCTTTATGAGTCCACTTGGCGTTTTCTTGGCAAAAATATTGGAGTGGTTGACCATTTCCTTTCCAGATCATTTTACAGATGAGAAAACTGAGATAAACAGCGTTCAATGATATGTCCAGGATCACAGAGCTAATAAGTTTCTGAAGCTGTATTGAATTGAGAAGATTAGTCTTCTTGATTCCAGGCTTGGTTCTCTATCCACTGTGACATCTAGCTGTCCCTAAGAGTCTTAATGCTATTCCTCAATCAATTAACTAATAATATTAATGGGTTTAATCTGGGGCAAAGATGAGGATAGGCCCAGAAGATGATCAAGTGTCCAGAGATACCAAACTTTGATAGTAGCCAAGACTACTACATGGTGAGTAAGATGAAGGGAGGGATCTCGTATGAAGACTCTAATCAATCAACTAATATCAAAATATTTATTAAAGACTTATGGTAGAGAAAACATTCTCAGTGTTAAGTGAAATTTACAGTTTTAACTGAGGCAAATTCCCTTTTTTCATTTTACTTACCATCTGATAGATAATCCAACAGTCTCTCCTGGGATGCCCTATCAGAGTTTGGTATCCATGGATACTTGAGCACTTTCTGGGCCTATCCTCATCTTTGGTCCAGATCTGACCCATTACCCTTATATTTTAGTCCTACTCATTGCTCTTATATTTTATTCCTTAAGGATCTTAATGTTCAATAAAAGCCAGACAACAAACCTTATAAACTAATCTATGGTAAAATATTATTGAAATTTATTATTGTCCATTTTAACAAAGTCAGTATATGAATTAAGTCCAAACAAATAATGAAATCAATTCTGGTAAATTCATGCAAAGCAGACTGTTAGAGAATATGGGACATTGGGCCTGGTTCAAGCTGGCCTCAGAAACTTTCCAGCTATGTGACCCTGAGCAAGTCACTTAACTCCAATTGCCTAGTCCTTATCATTTTTCTGCCTTGGAATCAATACTTAGTATTTATTATAAGACAGAAGATTTAAAAAAACGAGAGAACAAGAACATAGCTTTAGTGGAAATGTCAGTGTCTTCATCCTAATTGATAAACAGTCTGACACATTGTAATATACAATTATAATATAGAAAAAACAATGACTGAGGTCAAAATATCATAGATTTAGACCAGGTGGGTCCTCAGAGGATGGTAGTAATACCCACTCATTTTATAGATCTCTCAAACCTAAGTTCAGCCACTTAACCATAGTATAACTCACTTGGTCTCTTGAGACTTCACTTTCCTCATGTATAAAATGAGAGAATGGAACTAGATAATCTCTAAACATTACTTTGTTTTGGTCAGGTTACATGTAGTCACATACTTTACATATGGCACACAGTATTAGAAGATAACTTAGAAACCCTGGTGCCCTGAGATGTAAAAAAGTTGGCCAGAGTCACACAGCAGATATGTATAAGAGACAAAACTGGAACCCAGGGCTCTCTGATTGTGAAACCATCTTGTTATACACCACAATAGCTTTAGTCCTTGTCTATACTCAGATGTCTGTGATATAGTGTATAGTCACTACAGTGATTACAATAATTTACCTCCTAAGCATAAACTAGATGATCCCCAAAGATATTTTCATCATTTTTTTTCTTTTTTTAATTTGAAATTTTAATTTGAAAAGTAAGACTTTTTTCCTCTTAAATTCTATGGGTCTATTCAATAGCTCTTCTCTGCCTATTATATTTTAAGATTCATGTAAGAGAGATCATATTCTCTAGCTTTGACCAATACTTAATACTATATTGCCAAGAATCATGAATAATGATTTGGAAAAATCTGGAGCCTTAGGAAGTGACTTGTTCAAAAAGAGTCATTGCAGAGATGAGGTTTAGCAAGGGCACATCAAATGACTCCAGGGAAGAATCTAAATGGTAACCAGGTGTGAATTACCTAAGGAATTATAGCAAATCATTTTTACTTTATTGGGATTTGATGTACAAATTTAACATAGCAGAAGCTGCTTGTGTTCTTTCAAAAAAGGATCTGCCATTAGACTACATTAAGATTAGGAGCATAGTCCTTTGGAAATGACCTCATGGACCCAAAGCCACTCTTCCCAAAGGAAGTTAACCGAAAGAGAAACTCATTGAGTAGCCTTTTTGATTACTCTTATTTTTTAAATTAAGAAATTCTATTGAGCAGGTAAGCTTAAATCAATCAGTCAATGAGCATTTAACTACCTACTATTTGATGGGTTCTGTGCTGGGGCTGAGGGGGTACAAAGAGTGAATAATCCATACTCTAAAAAGTTTAAATTAAAGAATGAAGTGTGGATCTCTTTTTCTATCTGGATAATCTTTTTATTATAATTTTTTTTTAATTTTCTTGCATTGCTCTTACTTTTTTCTAATTTTTTCCAACCTCTTTCACTTGGATTTTGGTCTTTTTTAAAGATCTTCCTAAAGCTCTTTTTTAGCTTTTGGCCATTTATTGTATTTCTTTGCTGTTTTGAAGTAGGTGTTTTTACTTCACCATCCTCTAAGATTGAATCAAGGTCTTTTCTATACCCATAATAACTATCAATATTGGGCTCTTTCTCCTCAGCTTGCTCATCTTTATTTATTTATTTATTTGTTTATTTATTTTAATGGTAGTGGCCAGGCCAATAGATTTAATTATTGCCTTTTTGCTAGAGTCCCACAGTTTGTATTTTGTTGGGCTACTTTACCTTGGGTTTCAATAATTTTTGTGTGTCATTTATTTTTTCCTGAGTCCTATTTAGTTATTCTAGTTTTTATAGCCCAGGGTCAGATGTACTCCAAGTCCCCTGCTCAAACTCTAGAAAGTGGTTGGCCTCAGGTGCTCAATCAGAGTTTGTAGTCAGTTCTGCCACTGCATCTGCAAGCAGATAGTCCACCTCTCTCTGTGGTAGCAGCCAGCAATTCCACTCCTCTGGGAATGATGCCTTTTTCAAAGGTATTCAAATGCTTGTCTATAATCTGGGAACTTGCTCAATAATAATCAATAAATTAAATATTTACTCTAATCCTGGTTTCTCCCAGATTTGAGGAAAATCACCTTTTCTACTCACCCTGAATCTTTGTCTTCAATTCCAAAGTCCTTTTTAGGAAACATTCATGGGCCTGGAGCCCCAGGTTAGTATGATGTCAAAAATTCTTTGAACTTTTCCCTACTGAGAGATATCTAACTCCTACTTACTACTAATCAAGGGACAAATGTTAGCTTGCTTATAATGAATCCTGCTTGCAAGGGGAGGCAAGCAATCTCTTCTCTGTTCTTTAAAGCCTAGAATTCTCTGACTTTTCAAGCATGCAACTGCCCCCCAAAGGGATTCATTATTAGAGCAATGAGATGCATCTGGTCTGTGAGAAACTAATGGTTATTATTTCCCTGATTCATACATATTCTTGACACCTGAAGACCTATCTTTTTGTTTATTTGTTTTCTTTTTTATTTGGTTGTTTTTATAAGGAATCTGAACTCTTGTACTCTTCTTCAGAGAACCTTATCAAGAAGCTTTTACTCACAAGTTTGTTTCAGACACAAACTGTTTTGTGTTAAAGGGATCTTTTCCTTTCTATAGCACATGACATTAAATATATATGATAATATATAATTTATATGTAATCCACATAATATATGTGATCTCCAGCACATAACATTTAGTATATATAAAATTACATATAAATATACATATAAATGTTTAGGCATTATAATGGCTAACATATGTATAAAAATTTAAGGTTTGCAAAATGCCTTCTATATATTATTTCATTTGAGTTGATCCTCAATCTTTTAAAATAGGTTATAATATTTCCTATCATTATTTTTTTAAATATAAGCGGAAATTGAAGCTGAGAAAGGTTAGGTGAATGGCTTAGGGCAGCTTTGGCAAATGTTTTAGAGATCGAGTGCCCAAAATGCAATTTCAAGCTGCCTGTGAGCCACCTCCCCCCATTACCCCAGACAGTGGAGGAGTGGAAGGAAGAAGTGCTGGCAATAGATGGCTGGACAGAGGGGCAGGGCATGCAAAAAATGTCCTCAGGCAGCTATCAAGAGGGGGAATGGAGCAGCCTTCCTTGTGCTGCCCTGACACCCTTGTCCAACTTCACCAACACAGGCCTAAGTTCACAAGTCCAGTAAGAGTCCAAAATGGTATGATGGTCCTGGTCTTCCTGACTCCATGTCCAGCTCCTATCCACAGTTACACCTAACTATTGCATGTGCATTTATAAATAGCATTTAACATGCTTTGACTAGAAATATAATATTATAGTTTGACCATGAGGTCATTGCCCATATAAGAGTGAGTAATCCAAAGTCAAAATCGAGGAAAGAATAAGCAAATAAGGGTCCCAGGGCAAGATTTCCAAAAGAGAGAATTGATTCTGTTGATTTGCCTAGGGACAAGTTGACTCAGCCTTTTTCCCCCAGAGGATTTATGCTGTATGGGAATTAACCATAGAAGTCTGGGATGTAGCAACATCCCTGCTCAAAGGGCTGTAATCTCTTATTTCCAATCCTGTTTATTACTTACATTTGTATACAGTTCCATTTCATCCATGCTTTTCATTTTGTCTCCACTCCTTTTAAGATTCATATGACCTTAAATCCTAAGATTTGTCATACTTGGTCAGATACAGAAGTGCCAAGGGACATCTTATAGGAAAGATTATTGTTCTGAAAGTAACCTCAAAGGATAAGGACAAACATCAGGGCACTTTGGTAACCATGTATGGATCTCTCATTCATGAATTTACCTAATCCTTAAACTATAATATTTTCAAATTCCAACCTTTTTTTTGTATGTTTTTTTGGCCTCTTGGAATGTGATGGAAAGAATTCAAGAAGATCTGTGCTCCAGTCCTACCTCTCATCCTCCCTAGTCATGTGAACCTAGGTAAACCATGTAACATGTTAGAACCTGGGTTCCTTTTCCATCAAATGTAAAGTGATAGAGTCCTTTTGCAAACTCTGAAATGCTATATAATGCCATTTAAACACAGAGGAATAACAACTGCTTGAACACATGGGCTGATGGGGATGAAGACATACGATAACTCTAATCCAACTATCAATAATATGGAATTAGGTCTTAATCAATGATACATGTAAAACCCATTGGCATTGTGTGTCAGCTAAGGGGGGCTAGAGGAGAGGGAAAGAACATGTAACTATGTGAAAATATTCAAAATAAAAATAAAATTTAATAAAAAAATAAATTAAAAAAAATTTTTAAAAGTCACTCCCAGCTAGTCATTCAACCTTTCCATGACCCAGGTGAGTCTTTAAGAAAATAAATCACAGAATCAGGGTTTTTATTGGTACAAGGAGGTTCCATACACCAATCAAATCAAAAGCACAGGCATCTTTCTTCCAAAAAAAGATACTAAAGCTAAAGTCTTTAACAATATTTATATAACTTTGCTAATAGTAATAATCACTGTATCCCAAGAAGGAAAAAAAAGTGGGAAAGAAGAATTGAGAAGCAGGGGAATACTTAAGTCAGTGATGGCAAACCTATAGCACAGATGCCAAATATGACACACAGAGTGCTCTCTGTGGGCACGCTGTCACTCTTCCCCTTTCCCCCACCACAGAGTTCATTACTAAAAAGGAAAAGGGACTTGGGTTGAGCCTCCCCCTCTCCACATTTCTGGATGACATTTTTCACATCCCCTGCTCCTCTGTCCAGTGGCTCAATGGGATCACACAGGGGCAAGGTGGGTAGTTCACAGGTGGCAGAGCTAGAGGGGAGTAGAGTGCTTAGCCCACTCCCTTCCCACTCTCTATACTCAATGGACAATCCTTACTTCACTCACCCCTCTATCCAGCGGCCCAAAGGGAGTGCTTCCTCCCTCCCCTGTGTAGGGTAAGGAGGCAACAGGGCACACCCGGCATGGGGAGGGGCACAACAGGTGGTCTCTGGGGGAGCTAGCACAGCATTAGGCCTGGGGAATTGGGGCAGGGTATGGCACTCCATCTATAAAAGGTTCGCCATCACTAACACAAGTGAATTGATATAAAGTATGTAAAACCAGAAAAGCAACAGACACACTGTCTATAACAATGTACATGGAAACAACAACAAAAGGAAATTGAATCCTTTGTAAATTTAATGACCAAACTGGGCCCCAAAGAAGGGATGAGGAAATGGATCTCCCTCCCTATTTTGCAAAAGTGAAAGAACTAGAATGTGGAAAATTGCATATATTGTCAGACTCAGATGATGTGTCAGGAATCTGCTAAATGACTCACCACCACCACCACTTTTATGTAATTCTTTGTTTGAAAGGATGGTGTTCTGTATCAGGGAGGAAGAAGAACATGTTATATGAAAATGACAGTGAAAACAGAAGATATCTTAACAAATTTTAAAAGAAAATAGCCACACTTCTTAGCTGTATGACCCTGGACAAATCACTTACCCCCATTTGCCTAGTCCTTGTTTTTCTGTCTTAAGCATGTTGAGAGAAAATAATTTTTTTTCATTGAAATAGTCAACTTGAGTCAGGCATACCTATCACACAGAACATGTTTTTTTCTAAATCCAGGCCCCACATCTTTAAATATGTCTCCCTCAGACCTGGAATACACTCTACTTCCTCCTTATCCCTACCCAGAGGAATCCCTGCCTTCCTTCAAAAATCATCTCAAGTGCTGCTTCCTACAGGAAATCTCTACTGATATCCCCAGTTGGTTCCCTCTCTCTAGAATGAAGGATTTTGTATTAATTTTTTATATACTAGTTGTTTCCCATGCTCCTAGCAGAAAATAAACCCCTTAAGAGTAAGAAGCTTTTTTGTTTATATCCCCATTTCCTGGTATGATATCTGGCATACTACATGTGCTTAATAAATGTTTGTTGAATGTTGACTATATGGTAGGGACATTAGATATACAAAATGTCCAGGTAATAACATACCATGTTTTACTAAGATTCTAATGTATTATATAATATAATGTCTGTAAACTTTGTAATGACATTTAACAAGTTCTGACATTTTTTACCTTTCAAGGCTTATCATAATAAGCACTGACCTGATTGAAACACTTTTGTTTTAAACTTCATAGGTGTTGCTGACTTGCCAAATGAATATAATTAGAAACCAGTAGCCACCTGTCCTTGATGACATAATTGTGACAATTAACTTTTATAGAAGATGCAGAAATTTAAAGTGATTCATTAGATAAACCTTGTCATGTCCCAGCCACATATGAATGAAATGGAATATTCATTAGATAGATAGCATCATGGTATCATTGTTTTGCCACTGGAAAAGTAAATCTCAGTGGCTTCCTGGATGGCCAGGACCCTTAGAATAGAATTGTAGAATAGAAACTTCCTATATTTCAACTCTCTACTAATAGAAATTAGATATTAGTTGGAAAGACAATGTTAATCTAGTGAATGGAATACTTGACTTGTCCAAAGTCCTGGATTTGAAACCCAGTGCAGATTACTAGCTCATTTTTCTGAGCCTTGTTATTCTTAGCTATAAAATGAAGAGAATTCAGGCAAGGTGTAGTAATGGGGAAAGTGTTTCACTTGATATCATGAGATTTGGGTTTAGTTCCTGAATCTGAATTATAGGAGGTATATGATAATGGGCAAGTCATTCAGTCTTTCTTTACCTGAAAAAAAAAACAGAAATGAGACTAGTGCTTCCATCTTCACCTGGTTATTATAAAGAAGGCACTCTGTTAATCTTAGAGCACTATAGAAATGTGTCCTTATTATTTTTACTTTGCATGGAGTTTCCACTTTTTTCAGTTAATCTCAAAATATCTGGTTTGTTTTTATCCCATTCTTTTTTTTTTCATTCCAGTGCTTACCAGTCAAAGAAATAATAGGGTTTCAAGGCTGGGAGGAACCTTGGGAATTATCTGGTCTTATTCATTTTTCAGAGGATACTGAATTCCAGAAAAAGTGAAGTTTCTTGCCTAGAGCCCTTGATAGTCAATAGGCTCCAGGCTCTTGGTCTTTACTATATGAGGCTAATCTGATCTTCAGTCCACCTACTTGATGATATGCATGAAGTAGTACTATGATTTTAGAGAAGAGAAAGATTTGGGAGTGGATATGTAATTTCCTGTATAGGGAACTATTGGGATATTCCTTCCATTAAATGCAGATGTGTACTCCTCCGAACTAAAAGTCTTTGGGACAATAAGATGAAATGATTTGTCCAGGGTCATGTGGTTAGTGATAGACTGTAAAAATTTGACTCTATCTCTCTATTATTTCAGCATGCAAAACTCTCATTATCAGAAAGCAACTTGATTCTTTTTTTTCCTCAAGCAATAGAAATGTATAATATTAGAGAATGAATGTAAGTCAGAGTATTAGATCAAAATTAATCTTGGCAAAGGTGATGGTAAAAGCTACAACTTCAACAAGGAAGGGGAAGTCAGAAGTCTAAGCAAGACTGAGAAATTTCCCAAATGATGTTAAAAAATTGGCATCCAGCAGGAATATGTGTCCTAGAGACAATGCAGTATGGTAGATAGCATACTTGATGTAGAGTCAAGAAGATTTGGATTTTAAGCACACCTCTACTACTTACTAGCTCAGTGACCAAGAGTAAGTTACTTCTCTCTCAGCATCAGTTTCTTAATCTGAAAAATATGAAGAAAAATACCTGCAGCATCTATCTCCCAGAGATATTGTCTGAATCCAAGTTTATCTTTATTATATTTATATACATATTTACGTATTTATATATCTATTATTTTGTAAACTTTAGAGATCTATTTATTGTTATTATCACTATAGGATGAGAACTCCAAAGTGATACCTTTATGATCAAATTTTCAGATATAAGCTCTGATAGCAAAGAATTTAGAGATCCCATCAATCACAATTACTAGCCTTAATATGATTCCCTCTGTAGATTCTAGACATACTGCTTTTCTTTGTACTCATACAGAAAAACATGGGAGATTCTGTTCATGTATCTGTGGTTGTATGGTTAAGAGAACTATCTACATCAATACTGATTGCAACCCGTAAGTCTTTGCAAATTAGCTGAGGATCTGAGAGGCTGAATGCCTTGTGCATAGTTGCCCAGCTGTTAAATGTTGAAGGTGAGACAGAATCCACCAAGCCCTTCAAGTTTGTCCTCCCTCTGAATCCAGCACTTTCTACTTATTCTCTTATACTTCTTTTAATATATAAGTACTTCACATAAAGCCAGTCCATTTGGATAACACTGAATACCCATACTGGTATTATTAGTGACCTTATGTCCCATATATCGGGACAGAATATAAAACAAAAGGAAAAGTTGACACATTTCTGTCTATACCACTGAATTTGAAAAGGAACTACATGTTCAAATGACTTAATTCTGTTTAATGAACATCTAGTAAATTATGCACTAATTAACAATTAGTTAATGAACTAGATGTTCATTAAACAGAATTAAGTCATAGTTATAAGTCATAGATAATAAGTTATAGTCCTTATTATCAGAAAATTTTCAGTGTAATAATGATATAGAATATGAATACAAATAATGACAGTAAAAATGCATTAGTGCAAACAAAGGTAAGGTACAAGGAAGAAAACATCATAATTCACCTGTCCTGTTTATGATCAGGGCTTCCTTACCTTTAATAATGTATGATCTTTAAGGTCTTTTTAATAATACTTTGAAAAGAGATTGGCCAGGGGCATTTTTATTGTCGAACATATATTCAAGTGAGTAGCGTACTTGAAAAAATTAAAACAAACTCCTTGGTGCATTTAAATCCATTGCACAGGCCTATAAGCTTCGTTTCTCTATCAGACCTGGAATCATTCTTGCCACTTTCCCTGGAGAGCTCATATCAGCTAATGAAGGAACCCAACCTTCTTTCACATTTGCCAGGTTTAGCTGTGAAACTACTATTCCCCAGGTCCATTACTGGGACTATTGGGAGGGATTCCGAGATTGAGCAGTCAAGGGGAGCCAGTAATGAGAGGCTATGAAGAGAGAATGAAATCAGAGCAAGATTTGATAGGGATTGGCAAGGGGGGTAGGGAGGCGGATAAAGAAGACTTAGAAGTCTGTGACCTATTTTTAGTACCAGCAGCTAAGTCTCCTAGGGAAAATGTAAATGCTGATTACAAAAATTAATGAGATTTCAATCTTAATAATAAAATGTTTTGTGCTGAAGACAGGGAAGCACTACATATAAATAAATGATTCTATGTACTAGATACCATTTTATTGGTATTTTAGTTATTCCTCTAAAGAGATCAGATAAACAAAATTGTCATATTCCTCTATGAATGAATCAGAAAGGACTCAGTGATTTCAGCAGACATAGTTGTCTTCTACTAAAAGGCAATTTAGCTGAGGGGACAGAGAGGGATGTCTTGGGTATCAGGAAGTCCAGGTCATAAGACCTACAGAACCTAGCAGTGTAGCTGTGTAACCCTGGGCAAATAACTTAATCTCTCAATGTTCCAGACAACTCTTCTAATACTCTTAAGTTCCAAAGGAATTGTAGATATGAATAGGTTGTGAGAATCTCTACCATAATATTTCTCCATATAGAAAAAAAATCACATATCCATCTGAAATCTTTCTGCCATTCTCTGACATCATGTATTATTTTATGTATTATTTAGGCAAGTGGGCAAAGGGAATTGAACAGAGAAAGATACAAGAACTGCTTCATTATTCTTATAAAACTAGTGCTCAAAAATAATTATTTAAGAGGCAGCATAAATGTAAAGCATGTTAGTTTTAGTCAAAGAACCTGAATCAAATTTCCACTTTGCTACTTGTTATGTGTGGGACATGGACTTACCAACCATTCTAGGCCTCAGCTCCTCTTCTGTAAAAAGAACTTTGTTGTTCACTCATATTTATTCTCGGTGACCCCATATGGGGTTTTCTTGGCAAATATACTAGAGCGATTTGCCATTTCATTCTCTAGCTCATTTTACAGAAGAAGAACTGAGTCAAACAGGGTTCAGTGACTTGTCAAGGGTAGGTCATACAGCTAATAAGTGTCTGAGTATGGATTTGAACTCACTAAGATGAATCTTCCTGATCCCAAACTCAGTACTCCTATGTGCATTGTGTAGCTGCCCTAGAAAGAACTGGTTGACCTAAAGGGCCTCTGAGTTTCCTTCATGTCCCAGATCTCTGATCCTATGAAGTTAACATAAATCAAACAACTACCCTCTAAGGGCTTGATTACCACTGAGCCTTTTTACCCTTCCATTTATAATTTTATTTTATTGGTTTTATTTTTCTCCTGCAGGAAGTTCAGAGAGTAGATGCCTGGGTTAGGTTTTCTCCTGCTCCCTTGAGTTCTGTGCCCACAATAGTTAGGAATGCTTCAGAGTTTTAGTCAGTGCCAAAAAGAAGGGGGAGTGCCTTTCTTCTTTTAACCACAGACCCTGCAGAGGATTAAGGAGTGGCTGTTATCCACTCCACATGAAGTCTTGCTAAGACCACTTTTACCATAAGAACTGTGCCTTGTGACGCGGAGTATTCTAAGTGTGGAATGTTTCAAGCACGCATTACATCAGCCTGTTTGTCTTACTGAAACAACTAAAAAAACTTCCCTCTGAGTTTAGCAATGTCTTTCCTTAATTACTAACAGGGTTTCTGCTGAACAAAAAAAATTTAAAAAAAACATATTTTCTTTATTATTATTATTATTGTAATTGTTCTTGTTCATAATAATAAGGTTACATTCATATTACTCTTTGTGAGTTCCTATCAATTTACATAAAATACTCCATTTGATTTCTACTATAAGTTTGTCAGCCAAGAAATTTGCCTCAAATATTGTTATTCCCATTTTACAAATGAAGAAATTAAGTTACAGGTTCATTGAACCAGAATTCCAAGTCATATCAGAAGCCATCTTGTTCTCATTTTCTAGATGAAAAAATAGGATCAGATGATTAAAAAGACTTAAGTGTCAGGTATAGAGCTATGATTCATTTGGCAGCACCCAGCTAGTAAGAGGCAAAAATCTATCTTGACTCTAGAAGTTCTTTTGATCACCTACTATCTTTACTACAAGTATCGATCATTTCTTCTAGCGTTTCCCAAACTTTGGGATGAGGGGTGGGGCAGGAGAGGGTGAGGGAATTTAGGTTGTTTTCCTGCTTCTGCTGACTTCACCTTGTATCAGTTTATATATCTTCCCATGCTTCTCTTTATTCCTCATATTGATCATTTCTTATGTTGCAGTAATACCACAGTGTTATTTTAAAAAAATCAAGGAATCCATATGTACACTGAACATTGACTTTATGTCATTAGATATTTATCTATCTATTAGATAACTATTAGATTAGATAGACAGATAGATATATTGATAGTTTGAGAGAGAGAGAGAGAGAGAGAGAGAGAGAGAGAGAGAGAGAGAGAGAAAGAGAGAGAGAGAGAAGCCTATCTATCTATCTACCAGGTACTGCTGGTGCAAATAGAATCATGCAGAAAGTCATCCACTATTTTTAGTATGAAAAAGGTATTTCCAAACTCAAAAAACCTAGATAGAGAGGGTCCCATTACTGAAAGGACTTTTCCTCACTTAGTGAATCAGTAATCCTTTAAATTATAATAGATACTTATGTTTTGTGTCATTATATATTATGTAGACATTATGTGATATATGTTATTAGTCACAAATAACATTAAATACTAAGAATATTAATTAGCTGTCTTATTAGAAATTATTTAATATGAAAAGTCATCAATATTCCTTCTCTAAAAAAATACCTAAATTCCAACAGGAAATAAGTCAAATGACATAGATGTTTGTTTTGCTTTGGTTTGGTTTTTAAGAGAGGAGTTCTTCCTCAAGTCCCTCAAATCTTATGTAACCAAAAAAGAGTCCTATGAAGTTTATCTACTTATATTGCCATGCATAGTGTGAATAATGAATATATACTATCTCCCCTGAAATTTTTGTGATCCCACAGAATAAAATTTCAAAAGACCCTACTTAAACGCATAATACCATTTTATGTTGTCATTCTACATGCTTACCTTTTTTTTTAACCCTTACTTCTATCTTAGTAGCAAATCTAAGACAGAAGGGCAAAAGCTAAACAAATAAGATTAAGTCACTTTGCCCAATGTCACATTAGGAAGCATATGAGGTCATATTTGAACCCAAGTCCACTAGACTCCAGGCAAAGCACTCTATCCATTGTGCCACTTTTTAAAAGTATTTGTTTACTGGAAAAATCATATTAAATATTTGAACAAACTATTTTTTAAACCAATTCAATTTAGTTTGTAATATAATTCAGCTCAATTTAATTCAACAAATATTTGTATTGTTTCAGTAACTGTGTTTAGATTGTTTTCCTGCTTTTGCTGACTTCACCTTGCATCAGTTGATATGCCTTCCCATGCTTCTCTTTATTCCTCATATTGATTATTTCTTATGGCACAGTGACATTCTATTACATTCTGAATATAACATTAATTTATTTAGTCATTTTCCAGTTATAATATTTTATTTCTAGACCTTTGCTACTACAAAAATATTTCTAAATAATTTGGCAAATATAGGGCCTTTATCTTTGATTATCTTGGGGTATATACCTGGCTGTGGTATCTCTGGGTTAAAGGGTATGGACATCTTAGTCACTTTCTTGTTGTAATCCTCAGTTGCTTTCCAGAATGATTGGCTCACTTCACAATTCCATCAAAAATGCATTAGTGAACCAACCTTTTAACACAACCCCTCCAATACTGACTCTTTCCATCTTTTTGTATCTTGGTTCATTTTTTCAGATGTCAATAAGCATCTTTTAACTATCTGCTATGTACAAAGAACTAGGCACTAAGAATTCTAAGATAAAACCAAACCAAACAAAAACAAAAACCAACCCACTTCCTGCTTTCAATTATTTTCCTTTTACTGGATTCTACAAATTTTCAAACCTTAAAGCACTCGACAAATATTAGCTATTTCTACTACTTCATTAATAAAGATAATGCTATGCAGGCTATAATTTTTTTTACTTCATCTATTTACACCATTGAGAGTTAGTTAAGAAGAGAAATAAGACTTTTCTTGTCTTGGAGCTCCTGACCTTGGAAATTAGATAGGCCTAGAACATAAATAATAATAATATATAATATAATACTTATGATAATAAAATAAAAATCTGTGGCAGGAATTATCTCTATTGCTGGTTGGGGAGATTAAAGTAGGCTTAGTGGAAGAAGTAGAAACTGAGCTAGACTTTTGAAGGACAGAGAAAATATCAACAAATAGATTTTTTAAATATTGTTAAATTTAAATATAATTATTAAATTATTTTTGGAAATTTTTATTTTTAAAATTTTTTAAACTCTAATATTTTATATATATACATATATATATGCTTCTATATTAATTTTATTTGTTACAGGGCTAGGCAATGGGGGTTAAGTGACTTGCCCAGGGTCACACAGCTAGGAAGTGTCTGAGGCCAGATTTTAACCTTGGACCTACTGTCTCTAGGCCTGGCTCTCAATCCATTGAGCCATCCAGCTGCCCCCCTTTTTTTTAATTTTTATATAAATAAATGTTTTTTTATAGCTCCATCTATCAAAATTTGATACTGAAATCTCTTTCTCTGCAACTGATTCAGGACTGAAATTGCCCTACGGTTTTAACATAAAAATATTTATCAAGTGTCTTTTATGTCCTAGATACTGTTTTAAGCCACTTATAAGCAAGAAATTCTGCCTGCCCTGAAGGAGTTTACATTTTAAAGGGTAAACCAGTACATACAGAAGAGATGAAAAAGAGAGGGAAATAAGAAAGCTGGGTGATGACCAAGAAGTAGAGTACTGGTTCAGGACAAGATGAGGAGAAAACTCATCTAGTGGAGTCCATGGTTCTAGGGGCAGAGTGGAAAGAAAAAAAAAATTATGAGGATGGCCACAGTTCAGGTAGTATGGATGGGAAATGGCCAGAAAACACTGCAGTGTCATAGTTGCTTTCAGGATAAAACAAAAGCTTTCCATTGAGAGCCTAAGATTTCAGGGAAAGTGTCTAAAGTAGTAAGCTACTATCCACTAGCATATCAATATGAGTTTGGGAAACTGGTAAGCTCTAAAGCACTATAGAAATAAGGTATTGCTACTATTACCATTTGGTATGGATGTTTATAAGAAAAGCTACTCTATCATAGAGCTAGAATTGTCTTCCACCGCAGTCCATTGAAGCCTTTTTTGAACAAAAGAGCCAGATAGGTTAGGAATGCTAAAAACAATAGGCCTATTTTATAGGTACATTTTAACCCACCCAAGAAAAGGCATAAAGCCTAACTTGAGGTATCCAAGGGCTGGAGCACATGAAACTAAAGTCCAGGATGAAGGGGATTAGGGACAAGAGATTCATCCATATCTCAGTCATCAAAAGGCAAGATGCTGGGCCTCAGGTACAAAACAGCAAAAGGAAGTCAGTAGGTCAGTGTGGTCTTATAAGAAGTCATCTTCTAGACCTGCTACACCTAGGTTATATCAAGCTTTTCTTTCATGCTTTCTGACTGACAAGAGAGGAACCTGGACACTTTGTCACCTTGATACCAAGGCAGTTCAATTATATAAGTACAAGGGACATGAATTTTATTGAGAGAGAGGTGATTGCCACCCTCTTGTGTCTTTTTCATTTCCTATCTTTGATATATAGCCAGGGAAAACACCATGGATTGGCCAGCATCCCCTACTCTAGAAGCATGAAGCAAGGAAGATTCTTATATAGAAGACCCTAGAGAAAAGCAAGGTTGTGTCAGAGAAGGAGTGGGAGGCAGTAAGGAGGAGATTCAGTCAAGAGAGGAGGAGTCAGTTACAGTAACAACAACAACAAACTATACCTTAAAAATAAGAGAAGTTTTTGGATCTAACTTAAAACCACAGTATGGGTTTTCCAAATTTGGATTAAGGCATGTAGCTGCATCATTAAATTAAGATTTAGTTTTGTTCTCTAATTCCTTAAAGAGTGTTTATAACTTTAAATGAAAATTGATTCAGAGTCATCCTCTAAATACACTCCAGTTATTTTTATTTTTTAAAATGAGAACTTCTTTCTCTTCCTAGAATAAGAATTTCTAGTATGTTCATTAATAATCACATTGACTAAATAAATACTATAAAGTGAGTCTATATTTCCTAGATTTAGAAGGTTTGCTAAGGAGACAACTGAACGTATATCCTAGGCTGTGTGGATAAAAGTGAAAAGTTTCATCAGTGTCAATGGGACTGGATCCCAAGCAAGACCAGAAATTCAAATATTCATTGGCTTCCATTAAGTTAAATAACCTGTTCATTGAAAAATCCCAATGAAAATAAAATTATTTCTAGTCTAACTGTTTAAATACTGACAGAGTTTGATTCTATCAAAATACCATATTATTTCCAAATGCTAATAGCTGAATCAATTCAGTGGTCCATGTAGCACTGAGGAAACTTTTTGAAACTTTCTCAAGTGCTACCTAGTATCAGAACTAACTAAAAACAGTCTTTAGTCAAACTAGCATATAAAAATCTAAGAGTTTCAATGTTTTTAAGCTGTTTTTTTCTCATATTAAATATATACTTATACATACATATATATGTGTGTGTATATACACACACACACATTAATGACATTTCAGGGTTCAGGTAAACCACAATATCATATTTTCTGACTGCAGTAACGAACTAAAAACATTTACTATGAGGCTTGCAACTCTGTATAGTAAAACCCTTTTTTTGTTCTTTTTAACATAAAGTGATTTGGCAGTATCTCAAACGCTGGACTTTCTTTTCTTCTTTGCTGGACAGTGACATACTTTAATCTGTCAGCTGACGTTTCCCCTTTAATTTGGGATACTTTTTAAAAGTGTAAGGTAAAAGACTACCATGTCAGAGAGCACCAAACATAATGCTCATATTAGAGACTTCCTTTAAATGTGACGCCTGCATTGCCTTACGACTGATAGGGTTAGAACAATTGGAGTTGCTCTTTTTGTCTGTGATCTACGGTACAAGGGTTGGCCCCGCTTTGGTCCACCTGCCAGTAGGGTTTAAAGTTTCATAGGATCGGAAAAACACAATGACTTGGATGAAACTGTCCAAAGGAGAAGGAATCTAGTCCTGTTAACTTCCAGGAAGCAGTTAAACTCCAATTATGCTGAATATCTCTCTTTAGTGCATATGTACACACGACCGGCTTTCTCTGTGACCAGATTTCTGACCGTACAGGATAAATCAGAAAACTTGGAGACATATGGTTGGAAAATGAAACAATCCAGGAGTGTTACTACATCATTATATTGTTGCCGTGTTGTTGCAGACGGGCTGTCAGTGAACACTGAAATGATATGAATGGTTAGTTATCGGGATTTTTTCCCCATAAAGATAAACCTGTTTTTATTTATTCATTATTTTTTTCTGTAGTCGCAATTGTCTACTTTACAGTGGGTGGCCCTCCAAAATGTAACCCAATAATAATTATGAACTATTTTCAGATGAGCCACTGTCCCTAGTTAGCTGTGGTCCCTACTCCAGTTTGCTGCCTGAGTGAATCTCAAGAGGCTAATACTAGACTATGGAAAGGACGATGAACTCTGCATGCCGCGGTTAGATACAGAGAGGATAGAAGGAAATCTGCTGCTCCTGCTGCCGCAGCTTGCAAAAGCTGCAGCTCCCTTTAATCAGAAGAGCCTGGAGTGTGTTTTATTTAATTTTTTTCTTTCTTTCTTTCTTTTTTTTTTTTTTTTTTTAAGAAAAGAAGAAGAAGCCATGGAAGAAAGCCCACTGCCAGACCTGAGAGACATTGAACTGAAGCTTGGGCGTAAAGTGCCGGAGAGCCTGGTACGGTCGCTCCGTGGGGAGGAGCCGGGCAGGGACCGAGACAGAGACAAGGACAAGGACCAGGGCAGGGGGTGCAGCAGCAGTAGCAGCAACAGCAGCAGCAATAACAGCTGCAGCTTGTCTCCCTCTTCTTCCTCCTCTTCTTCGTCTTCCCCAGCCTCTGGCTCTCCTAGATGTTGCAACTCCAGTGCCCTGGAGAGACTGGAAACCAAGCTACATCTTCTCAAGCAGGAGATGGTGAGTAACGTGCTGCGTTCCCGCAGCAGGCA
>NC_058130.1:116585524-116608564 GCF_016433145.1 Gracilinanus agilis | reverse complement strand
AAAAAAAAACTAGGAAGCTGTGTGGCTTTCTGAAAAGAGCAGCAATCCTTGCACTTGGGAAGATCATGGAGCAGAAAAGGACCTTTCAAGGCTGAATCCCAAATCCCCATTTTACAGGGAAGGAATCTGAGGTCTTGGGATCATATGGGATTAATGGGGTTACATAATTTTAAATTGTCAGTCTTTCGAGATGGTGTTCACATCCGTGCCCTACTCCCTTCATTTTACTGAAGAGGAAACTGAGGCTGAGAGAAGTCTTAGGATCATAGGTTTTGAGCTGAGACTTTAGAGGTCATGAAGTACTGCTCCTTCATTTAATAGGCGAAGATACTGGGGAACCTAGAAACATTTAGGGGATTTCTCAAGGTCACACAGACAAGTAACTAAGCCAGTATGAGTCTCTTGGCCTCCAGACTACCAATCCAGTATTCTTGACCTTACAGCTGGCTGTTTGGGTTTACCATTTGCTAGTTGTTGACATATTCCTTGCTCTCTCTGTGACTCAGTTTCCTCTTTTATAAAATGAGAGGTGGACTCAGTGACGTCTGAGATGCCATCTACCTCTAAATCTCAGATCCTCTGAAGGAGCTGGAGTAGGTAATCTATCAACTCTTTCTAGGTCTGGTAGTTTGAAACTTGGTGACCTTGGCAAGCTACTCTCTCTGGGCTTCAGTTTTCTCTCCTATTTAAGAGGAGGAATTTCAGTTGGGTCAGATGACATGTAAAGGTTCTCCTTAGTTTGACATGTGATTTTTTGGGGGGAGACCGCATCAGGTAGTGTCCAGTTGCATTGCCAGAAGTTGCATTACTCCTGCCAATCAGATTGGATAGCCCCTAGTCTTCCTGAGTTGTGGGGAGGTGGTGGCCAGGTGCCTGGGGCTTAGTGCAGCAACAGCTGCAGTTTCTCCAGAGACCCTCGTTTCCCGTGATCCTTCACAGCTGGATCCTAAAACAATGGCCCCATGGGGTCACAATAGACACTTTGAACTGCTTCTGCAACCTCCTACTCCCCAGCTGTGTGGAAGAGCGGTCACGTGACTGGCATCTTTGATCCTGGGGAGCAGGTGATCTCCAGACTTAGCGAGCCTTTCTGGCGTCCTTAGCTCCTCCCTCCCCGTCATCTGCAGTATACATTTGTGGTCACTGATTTGGCAAATGTTAACCCGGGAACTCAATACCCAGGAAAGCTTAGCGCGGGTGCCTGGAAAAAAAATAAAAAGAAGAAATTAAATGAAAAGCAACTGGTCTGTGAGCAAGTCTTCCTTCTTTGCCAGTTTGTGCTTTTATCAAGGGGGAGAAGCTCAGAACTGCAAGAGTGTGGCGTCATGGGGGGGGGCGGGTGTTGGGGGTGGAGGGAGCTGGGCAGCAAGAGGGATTCACTTGACTGATTTTGGAGACCCTAGGGGACTGGGCAGTAAAATGAACCAGCCAGTTGTGTTTACTAAGTTCCTGTCTTAATACATTTTCAAGAGCTTTAGTAGACAGCTAAACATCTTGAAGTTACCATAGCAAACAAAAAGAAGAGCCAATCTTTTAAGGTCACGTGCTGACTCAGAGCTTCAAGTCCACTGTCTACACAAGTGCTTCTTGTTATTACATTTAAGTCTACAAAAAAAAAATTTAAATTAAAAAACCCAGCGCTCTTGAGATTATTCTAGCAGAAAATCAATAGGAAGTTTTAACCTAGATTTTGCTCCTCAGTTAATGAGGATTAAAAAAATTATGAGATCCACAATAAACAAAATTGTATGCAAGGTTATTAGCTTATAACATCCTACAGGTTTTTACTGTAATACTATATATGAGTAATACTTTTCTCAAAACGTCCCAGTAAAGTATTTTCAAATAAAAAAAATCATCCATATAACCCTTCCCTTCCTCCCCTCCCCCACCTTTTTTTGCAAGTAAAAGATAGAGAACTTCAGCTAGATTAAAATTTAAAGTCAACCACATGTGGCCATAAAGTACATGAACTACACTTGGACACATCTATCTGGCTGGGAGTCCATTGTTCTACCCTCATGGTTGAGCTGCCCTTTGCCTTCCCCTACAGTGATGATATGTCATCATGTTCTGAGGATAATGTTTCTGTATGTATCCATATATCTTAGATACTTATTTAATAGTTCAATTTAAGAACACTTAATAAGTTGGCATTATAGACAATCAATTCCAGGATTTGAAAGTTTATCATTGGGGTGATGACATGGAGTACATGCTATTTCTACCTTTTTTTAGTGTCAGGACAAAACTAAAAAAGGAAAAACAAAATCTAGGGAATTTCAGTGAAAAAGCTAAAGATCCTTATATATTCTTCCATTTTGCTTTTATGCGCCATTGTGAAAGATATTTCCCCTAAACTCATTTGTGTCACATAGTCTCACCACTTTAAAACTTTAATCACTTACTACATTTTCTGTGTGGAGTTTATTTATAAATGGACTAAGGAGAAACACAATATTGATGTTGAAGCCAATGGCTCTATTCCACTCTATGAAGTGTCTTTCCTTAGGAGCAAATTTCAGTTCAACCCACCAAGAATTTATTAAGCATGCTAAATTCTAGGAGGCAAAATGAAAAACAGTTTCTGCCTTCAAGGAGATTACATTCTTCTTGGAGTAGAGAAGAACGTAGATATAATAGTCAGATAAGTAAGTAGAAGACTTAAGGAAATATTTTTGTAGGACATATTAATGGAGTTGAGCCCTTGAAAGTTGAAAAATCTAAGAAATAGGGGTGATGCAAAAGCTGATTTTAGGTATGTGATATCTTGGATAAAAACATGAAGGCAAAATTTGGAATCCTGAATACAAGAAGTAACAAGTAGGGCATTTGGGTTGGAACAGAAAATACATACAGGATGGAGAGTGATCTGAAATAGGTTTAGAATGATAGGCAAGAACTGAAATGTGAAGTGCTTGAAGTATCAAATTGGGAATTTGGTAGAGGCAATGGAGAACTAATTAGAGTCTTAAGGAGGTGAGTGATTTAGAATTGTGTTTTGGGAAGATTATTTTGGCAGCTGACTTGATAGTACATAGCAGTTACTTAATACATGTTTACTAAAAAAGGAATAGGAAAAAAATATCTATGTTCCTCAGATTTTTTTTGCTTCTTTACCATTGCTGTTATCTTTTCATGGCCTCCACCATTGTCCTGACTGTCATCCTTCATCTCATGTATGTCTAACTACTCTTAAGTATATAGTTGATCCTCTGGCCTCAGTTGTGTCCCTTTCCAGACCCATTTCCATCCTACTCACTACCATACTGATTTAAAATATTTTCATCCTGCCATTTCTCTACTCAAAATTAAGAGTGTCTCTCCATTTAGTCTGTAATACCAAATCCATACTTCTCTGACTGACTCTCATTTGACCTACCTTAAGTAACCCAATTTTTTCATTATTCTACAATATAGACTTTGTATTCCAGTGAGACCAGAGTCAGAATCACAGAATTTCAGATTTATAAGGGCCTTCTCCAACTGTTCCTGTTCTTATTGGCCTTTGTCTGACTTTCTATTGCATTTATAGTCAGCATCTCTTACTCAGATAGGAAGATCATAAAACCTCTCAGATATTCACAACAGCAGAAATGACTTTTTAATAATTGTTTCAGTATCAGTGTCAATAAATCAAGGAGATACATACTTGAAAAAATGCATATTGATTGACTTATTGTTTTATTGATTGACTCTAATTTAATTCCAAATATGATGAGAGCTAGGAATAACTGTTGTTGGACAGCTTGTGTGCCCCATTGGTACTCTCATTATGTCAAAAGAAATCAAGGAAAGCCTCAGCATATTTGGTTGACACCCTACAGAAGACTTATGGGAAGATATAGACAAGAATCACATAGGTTAGGCAAACATAATAAGGGTCTACATTGTTGAACAGAATACTCACATAAATGAAATCACATGTTCATTGAAGTACTTGATTATTTTTACGTAAAGTACTCAATATTGAGCATTTGACAATTTATATAAGGGCAATCATTCCATTAGTCATGATGAAAATACATTTAATATATACAATTAGGTAATTTGAGGAAAGTACCTGAAAACTACTATAAAATTGCAATGCAAAAGTATTTTAAAAACCTACCATAAAATTGCAATGAATAATTAATAGAGTCAACTTAATTGTTAATAAAATATAACATTTTAAACAGATTGATATGTTGTAACTTGGCAGGTGATTTCAGTAAGATTTTGCCAGTTTGAATATTTTAATCTATTATTTCTTCAGCTAAAGGTCCAAATTTTTGACAAGTATCTTTCACAAATAACTAATGGATTTAAAAAAAATTTAATTACTTATTTAAGATGAGTCAAATCTTATCCAAAAATGATTTATTGTTTTTGTTATTGCTGTTGCTCTAACACAAGTATAGTTAGAAAAAGAGGGAGAGGAAGAATATACATATATATGTACCTTTCTCCAGGTCAATGCAATGTATATTCAAAATATGAGGTCATTAATCCTTTTAAAAGGATTATTAATTTCCATTATTAATTCTTTTTTTAAAGGAAATTAATTAGTTTGATGGGCAGCTATATGAAAAAACAATACAATTGTTTTTTGAATTACAATGGATACATGTGTGTTTTTGCTCTAGATCTTTGATTTTATTACTGATAGAGAGTATAGTCCTAAATGCCAACTTTTAACCTTTCTTTTTAAACCCTGACCTTCTCTCTTAGAATCCATACTGTGAATCCTTCCAATGCAAAAGAGTAGTAAGAACTAGGGAATGGGGGTTAAGTGACTTGCCCAGGGTCACATAGGTAGGAAGTATCTGGGTCATATTTGAACCCAGGAACTCCCTTCTCTAGGCCTGGCTCTCAGTCCACTCAGCCACCTAGTTGCCCCATCAACCTTTAATCTTAATTAGTTTAGGGAAAAAAAGAGTGTATTTTAACAGCCAATTGCTATTACTGACTCAGTGGTTTCAGAAACATTGTGTATTTATTTCAAACTTTGCTTTTCTACTTTATTTGTGAAGGTGTACTTTGTGTCCCTTTTTTAAACTTATAAATATAGATTATATAGATTCTGAAGTTAGTCCTTGTGAATTAGGTCCTATGATCCTTAATCCAAATATGAGACAAAAATGTCTAAATCCTTGATGGCAGAAGCAAGGACATATGCACAACTATATTATATAGCAATATAGGACAGATATCACTACATATGAATGGTCTAGAACAGTGATGGGCAAACTTTTTAAAGAGGGGGCCAAAGAAAGGAAATGCTCATCTGGCAGTCTAAGGCAACTCTTTCCAGGTTTCATTGTATTGTATCCTACCCGTTGTATTCGTCAGATTAGGAATAATGTCACTGGCAGGATAGAACATTTCAGGGGACTGCATCTGGCCCGCAAGCCATAGTTTGCCCATCACTGGTCTAAGGTCAGATTTGAACCCAGGACCTTCCATCTCTAGGTAGCAAACACATGATTCACAGGCTACATTATGGCTAAGTGCTATCTAAATCTGAAGCAGATTAAAATGTGATTTGAAAATATTTTAAAAATAAATGAAAGTATAATAGAATATTAAAAAAGAGAGATTTGATTTAGGCTCTAATATTAAGTGACTTGTCTATGGTCACACAGTCAGAATACATCAAAGATAGAACTTAAATATCTGTCTTAATGACTCTATCACTCTCAGTCATCATTCTGTCCAATAACATGCACTATCTGTTTTGACATGAAAGACTTCATTTGGAAAGGAGTATCACAGGCAAACTAGTTCAACCCATATATCAGAAAAAAAAAAAAAAAACCTTCTGTTAGTGCTATTAATGTTAATGCTCTTCCCCTCAACCAGTGCTCATTCAGCCTTCTCCTGAAGATCTCAAGTAAAAAGGAGGCTATTTCCCAGGCAACCCATTTGATTTTGAGGTAACTCTAATTATTAACTTCTTTTTTTTTTGCATTCAACTAAAATCAACTTTCACCCACTGCTCCTATACTAGTTCTGACCTTCAGGAGACAATCAGAATTAATATAAATGTAGCATATTTCCCCTAAATCTTCAGTTCTCCAGTCTATACAACTTTATTTCAAATGATACTCATCTCAACAACTTTAATCACTAGTTGTCTTCCATGGACATTTTCTAGATTGTCAGTATCCATAAAGTGTGGTCCGTGTAACTGAACACTATACTACTACTATGATATTACCAGGATATATGACCTCTTTCATTCTGGACCCTATACATCTTTAATGTAGTCTAAGATCACATTTGCTATTTTTGTTGACACACTGCACTGTTGAGAGGCAGTTTGTTATAGTGTATTAAGAGCTGGCCTTGAAGTCAAGAAGACCCAGTAGATTCAAATTCTGCCACCAATAAATTCTAGGCATGTTGCTAGGAAGATTCTTTTGATCCAGACAATTGTTTCAGGCTAAAAGTTCCTAGAAGCTCTCTGTATAGCCCAGAAATTCCAGAATAGTTCAAAAGATAATAAAATTTTAAAAATAACGTTAGGTTGGTGATCTTATAATAAATCATGGTTCTTAAAGCATAAGTAATAAAGACAAATAGAGTAGACAATTTAGTAAACAGATGGAAAATCTCTCCAAAGTTGTAATCTTTGGGGGGGAAATGCTAGATTCAGAAGACATTTCTCCACTTTGTCCACAAGAATAGTAATTCAGATTTTCTCAGTTATTAGTTTGTTATAATCTAGGTAAAGTACAACATTTCCCAAGTCTACCATCTAATAATCTTGTCCCCAAAAAGAGAATTTAGTTTGGCCAGGGATGAGCTGTTTTGTTTTGTTTTTTTAAACCCTTATCTTCCATCTTAGAATCAATACTGGATCTTGTTTCCAAAATAGAAGAGTAATAAGAGCCAGGCGACTTGCCTAAGGTCACACAGCTAGGAAGTATTAGAGTCCAACTTGGAAACCAAGACTTCCCATATCTGGGCCTGGCTTTTAATCCCCTGAGCCACCTTAATGCACCTAATAGGATCTATTCTTGATGAAGTCATGCTAGCTTTCAACTTCATATTCTAGATTTCTGCAAAACATCTATTTAATAAAACATTTGACTTTTTGCTAGCTGGATAGCTAGATAGAATATTTACTAAGTGCAAACTATGTGCCAGGCATTATGCTAAGCATTTCAGATACACATACAAGTAAACAAAATAACCCCTGCCCTCAGGGAGCTCACAGTCTAATGGGAGAAGACACCTAAAGAGTACTAGAAAGAAGATGCTGGTATATTGAGGAAATGGTCTGGAAGTGATCTCAGAATCTCAGACCCAGGAAAGATATAACAAATGTCCATACCTACTTCGAGGCTAAGGGGTCCCACCAGTGAAGTACAGGGTTTTAGTGGAAGGGATTAGAATAATTACTGCTAAACAGAACACATTTTGAGGAAATAATTCAGAATCCAAATCAAGAACAGATCAAATGGGCTACAGTTTATTGATTATACTCTATAGACCAGCGATGGGCAAACTACAGCCCGAAGGCCAGATGCTGCCCCCTGAAATGTTCTGTCCTGCGGGTGACATTATTCCTAATCTGACAAATACAATGAGTAGGATACAATACAATGAAACTTGGAAAGAGTTGCCTTAGATACAGACTGTCAGATGAACATTTCCTTTCCTTTGACCCCTCTTTAAAAAGTTTGCCCATCACTGCTATAGACAATATTCTCTTTTCTTCAGAAATTGGAACATTTGTCCTTTTCCAGCCATGTACCATCTCCAATTCTCCATGATCTTTCAAAGGTCACTGACAGCAACAGCAGCTATATCTCCTGATTCTTTTAAATATCTTGGAATGTAATTTCTCTGTGTCCAGTGTGAATGTGTGTGAATTATGAATTTAATTATCTGCATGAAAAATCCAAGTTTTGTTTTCAAGTCTTAAAGTTTGTCAGCTTAAGGCATAGATGAGGTAAATGTTTTCTATATCCATTTGGTTGTATGCTCTCTCATAATCATAACCAGTGTTATGATCATTTTGTTTACTTTGCAGATGCAATTTTCCTTAAAGCACATCTTGGAACAGTGTGGTTTAGCAATACTGCTTGGAAATTATAGTGCTCTGATGTATAGCAGTTAGAGGTGAAATGGCCCCATTGAGCAAAAAATGCTACGTGTATTTGATGAGGCAAAGAGACAGAGCCCCACCAGTCTCTGCAAACAGAAAGTACAGCTGTTAACCAAAGACAGACACCACCATATGTACTCAGTATGGGAACAAAACTGTTTGCCATAATTATGTGTCTGCCAGTCACTCATAACTAAGGGTAGAAATACCATAAGGCAGAGGCTCAAATGAAAAACACAATGAAGTAAACACACGTTCACTATGTATTTGCAAGTGAATGATGTATGAAAAAAAAACATGAAAATTTAAGCTAGGAAGTCAGTCGAAATAAATTTGACGAAGACATTCTTCTACTAAGTCATTAGATTTCTATATCTGAAGAAGCTCAGTGACACACAACTTAAATCTAACCACAGGCTTTATGCTTATATGAAGGTCATCATTGGCACCCATAGAAAGGATATAAGGATTCACGTGCCAAACACCTCCACTGACCACCTCCATTTATCAACTGTCTGTTCTGTTCCCTGAGAAACAGTGCAGCATATGTGTGGTACAGGCCCAGGAAAAACCTAGCACCGTCATGGCTCTATCTTTCATTCTGGTTGTTCCTGTCTAGTTTTACCTTTCTCCCAGTGGGGAACCAATCATGCCTTGGCAGGACTTCATCACCTACCACATTTCTCTCCTTTCAGGATTTCCCCCCCCCTTTTTACTTTATACTGAGTTCTTGAGAGAAGGGAGGTGAACGTATATATCATGTTACTTTCTTATGTTCCTTGTTTCCCAAAATGTTGGTCAAGATATTGGGTTCCTTGCCTCATCTCTCTTTTCTCTAATTTATTGTCCATCTACCTGCCAAACTACTATCCCTAAAGCATATGTTGGATCTTTTCACTTTCCTGCTAAAGAAACTTCAGTGGCTCTATTTTAATTCTACTGGGATACAATATAAATTCCCTGTTTAGCTATTAAAGACATTCACTGTCTAGCTCCAGACTGCCTTTTCAGATTAAGTACACATGATTTTCCACATATTATACTCTCTAGCCAAACTAACTTTTTCGTTTCCCCCCTCTCCTTATCACTCCAACTCCATCCTCATATCTTTCCAGACTGGTTTTCCTGAGTCCAGGCCCCGTGCTCTGCTCATTGTGCCCCCTTATGTGTATATAACTATATGTTTATGATTATATAAAGGTCATCAATGGCACACATAGAAAGGATGTAAGGATTCACATGCCTTATGTGTATATAACTATATGTATACGTACATACACACAAATGTGTATATATGTATATATTTATATATATAGATGTAATAAATGCAAGATAATTTGGGAGGGGGTATTAGCATAATTAAAGATCATGAGTAAGCTCAAGTAGGAGATAGTATTTGTGTTGAACTTTATGGAAATTAAGTACAAAGTTCAATATAAATACTTCAAGAAAACCCCAAAATGGGGGACACAAAGAGTCAAACATGACTGAATGAGGGAATAACCACCACAACAAAATGTATATGTCTATACACATACATTCACATATATATGTATATTTACACTCATGTACATATACATAATCTCTTCTGATAGAATGTATGTCTGTAGAAGACAGAGACTCTATTTTTTCCCTGTGTATTCCCATGGCTTAGAAAAGTGTTTGACACAACAGTTACTAAATAAATGCTTAGAGATTGATTGGTGTTTTCCCCAAAAAGAAAGTAAATATCTTGAATGAAAAGACTTCTGTCTTTGTGTGCTTTGGGCAACCATAATAGGCACTTAATAAATGTGTGGTGATTGATGTTTTCTCAAAATAGAATATAAGTTTCTGGAAGGTAGGAACTATTTAACTTTTTTCTCTGTGTCCTCTATGCCAGGCACATAGTAGATATTTAATAAATATTTTTGGACGAGTAAAAAAAAAAAACTCACATTGCAATTTAAGAAAACCTACTAAGGAAAATCAGGCAAATGTCTGAGATCCATCATTCATTACTTTAGGCATGCTGCCTAGCACCAACCATTAGCACACCTACAGTTAATCAATTGCACTGGCTCATATGCTCATCAACAGTTTGATAGTTTCATATTTTCATGACCTGGGCTCATAGGAGCCTTTGTTTTCTTATAGGGAAAGTTGAGTAAAAAGTAACAGATTTCAAGGAGAAGCTAATAAAGGGTGTGGAAGGCAAGTCAGGTCAGGTCCAGAGGCCAGGAAGGGAGAAAAAGGAAGTGAGTAAGATATTGAAGCCTAAAGGTCTTAAACAATGAAATGATAATCAAATCCTGGAGGTGATGAGTTGGTGTCTCTTCATCTAGTTTGGCTTTCATGATTTTCCTTAGCAACAGAACACATTTTGTTTTGATTTGTTTTTTAAAAAAGATAGTTCATTTAAGGTCTTTATTTATGATGTTCTTTGGGTTTTTTAAACAATTTTATAAAGCTATAGAGTTTGTCTCAACAACTACAAATAAACAAAATGAGGAATTGAAATACAAATACAAGCATAACATCTGAACTTTATTTCTTTAGCTTGAATGGATTCAGAGTTTGTTTACTCAGCAAGTCTAAACTAAGGGTTTAGAACTTGATGTTCCCTTCTCTACATGTTGGCATATTGCAGCTATTGTTGTTTGGACTAGTTAAAGTCTTTAAGAAATATTGAGAATATTAATATTATCTTGGACTTATTAGGTTTTCAGTCAATTAATTCATTAACTATTAACAAGTGATATCAAGAATGCACCATCTACCCCACAACAATTGATCTGAGGCACTCAGTCTTCTTTGAATGGCACCAACTTCTCCCAAGGTGGTACCTAGGTGGTTCCCACACTTAAGCCAAACACTTCCTCAGTACTCACATTTTAATTAAATTTCCCTGATCACAGCATCTCAAGTTGTACTCAGCCTCTTGATCTTTCTGATCAGTGTACCTCAAGTTTCTTGATTCAGAGACTAATCAACATCAAAATCCAGTTATCAGTGTTACCCAGGGTTAGTCACTTAACCCCAATTACTTAGCCCTTACTGCTCTTCTGTTTTGGAACCAATACTTACTATTGATTCTAAGATAGAACAACAAACAAAAAAACCCAGTTGTCATTGCTCCTTCTCTTGCTACTGGCATTTTCTCTAGGTGCTCACATGTTGCACATCACAAAAGTACATTTTCTAGTTCCTGTTTACAAAAAAAAAAAGGAATTTTCTGAGATAATCAGGTAAGATATTAGAAGTATGTATAAAATAAATATAAACAGCTTTTTGATAGATGTGTCCCCCCCAATCTCTAATTTGGGAATTGTGATAGTGGTAATTCATTCTAACTAATGCATTTCATGTTAAAACAGTCTAACTATATGAAAAGTATCTCCCAAATTGTCCCCAAAGGAGAATAGAACCCAAATGTAGTTATGTCGGGAATAGATCTTCTACCAAAAGAATGTTAAATTCAGACAGAAGATTCGGGTGGACTATATTCAGGCTATATTAAGTACATTTCAAAACTTGGGCAAGTCAGTTTATCTGTTTGAGCCTCAGTTTTTCTATTTGTGGAATAAGGTACTAGGTGAGTTCTAAATTTCCTTCCAGTTCCAAATCTCTGATTATCCCATGTTTAAAATTCAAGAGTATTACCCTATCATTTTTACCCACTAATTTATACAGTTTCATCTCACAGTTTCTTTTCTCCCTGTCAATACAGGAGAGCAACAATAAAATTGGTCTTTTACCCTACTCTACCTAAACCCCTAGCAACATGACTTCTGGATTAAGCCACTATCATTGGAGTAAAAAAGCTGGGAGTGTCATCCCAGTCAATGTATTCATAAGGAGAGATCCAGAATCATCTTGTTTACCTTCTATCGTTTTTAAAATGCAAAGAGAGAACTGTACAACTGTAACATAATAAATGAAGCACTATAAACTATGACTTCATTCTATCTTCTCCAATTAGTGACCTTGGTCACACTATAAAAACTTAATTACTTTATTAGTAGACTAAACAGAAAGTCCTGCCCAATCTGACACTTTCATTGTTTTAAAATGTTTCAAAGTTTCTAGAACTGCAAAGATCTCCAGAGAGTGAAAACTTAATGCCTTTCTAAGACTGTGGCTTAAGGCAACTTTCTGTTTTCTGGGCATGCCAGGATTTTACCTAATGCATGCTAACATGGCAGTGATCAGTGATGGTAGTTGATAACCCAGTTCTTCCCTTTGTATTTAGAAAGGAACTAGCAACATTCCCTGCCTGAAAGGTGGGGCAGAACATCTTCTCTCTAGCTATCTTGAGTCTTATTCTTTAGCTTCTGAGGAAAGAGGAAATCAATCATTTCCCTCGCATCTTTAGCCTTGACACTTACCTAAAAACAAACTTTTCTGCCTGCTTCAAAGTTTGTCATAATGAATTTCCTGCTGGATGCAAAGGAAAGTTGTCAGATGCATCCTAGGACAAGGATATTTGGCCACTCTTCTTTTTTCTCCCTGCAGCCATATCTCCTATGGCTCCCTCATAGAAAATGGCTATATGCAAAGGCTCTGCTAAACTGAGACTACACTGTACCTAAGCATAAAGTTAGAAGTATGCATTCTTTCAAGTAAACTCACTTCTATGTTTTACTCTGGTTTACTTTGGGTTTATGCCAGTAAAGTTTTCACATTCCAGGATGAGATAGCAGGTGGGGAAGAAGAAAGGGGGCCATCAATTGGGTAGAAAGACAATCATGTTACCACTTGTTGATTTATATAATTCTTCACATTGATTTAATATTTCACCAGTATAAATTCCCAAGATATCAGTCCTCACAATATGGTCTAGCACATTCTTGTATGGAAATTTATCTCTACAAGTAATTCTAAGCCTATTTAGCACGTACATAGCATATTTAGTGCAAAGAGTTTGGAAACATTGACAGATACATACTGTCACATCATACCTTCCCTCCCCATTTTTCTCCAGACTTGTGACTTTATCAATGCAGATGAAATCTTCTCTAATAATGCAGGTTGGCAGTTACTCTAATTTATAATTACTTTTACTTACAAGCTTAAAATGTTGCCTGTCAGTGGCTTAACTTCAAGATTCTTAAACTTGACCAGGAAGAAGTTGATTAATAGCCTAGTGTTGATTTTAAAAGTTGTCAGTACTAAGCCCAGCTGGGTGAATAGGGATATTAGAACATAGTTAGCTGGGGTCCTCTGGTTGGAGAGATCCCACAACAGGTGCTGGTGACTTGGGAAGGTCTTAGTAGTAGAAGAAAGAGGGAAATCTTGTTAGATAGTGGAATATCTCCTTCAACTCAGGGACTACGATTTTGCTGCTATGGTTATTGTTTTGCCATTTTATCCCCAGAACAGGGCCACAAACATAATAGGCATTTAATAAATGCTCATTAGATCAGATTGGAATTGGATATTTGGAGAGTTGAGGTGATAGATTGGTTATTCCTTTGTTCAAAAATCTTCAATAATTCTTTATTGCTTCTTGAACACAGTTCAGACTTCTTTGCCTGGAATTCAAGACCTTCTACATTGATGCTACCTTGATTTTTCAAGTTCTATATAATCTTTCTTATCTATCTATTAACGTTCAATTCAAATGACCCCTCTTTGAAGTCTTCCTTGATTTTTCTGATTGGTAACAATAGCCTTCTCCCTTGGATTCCTCATGGCATTTGCTTTTGTAAATCTCTGAAACACTTTTCATTTAAAATTATATCATGCATTTATGAGTTTCCATCTGATCCCTCTGCTAAACTGTAAACTCCATGAAGGCAGGAACATACAAGTTGGTAGCTACCACATCACCCAGTGCAATGCTCTGTAAGTAGTATGTAATTTGGCTTAACACAACAAATACTTATTAAATGTCCACCATATGCAAGGCACAATGCTAAGCTCTGGAGAAACAGAGAGAAGTGAAATAGCACCCGAGAAATATTAATTAGTTGAATGAATAGAAAGGAGATCCAACAATAGAAAACAGGTGGGTTTCTCTGCAAGTGAACAGGGCATGGCATCCAGGTAATCTGACTACAGGCAACAGGCAATGATCCACTTTGTCATTCCGCCTCCGGGAAGTCTGGCACCTTGCTAGTGGAGCTCTAGTCATAAGGATTGTGGCTCATGGGTGGAGCTTCAGTCTAAAGGAACCAGAGTATAGAGCAGAGTGCCAAAACTAGGGATTAGGCAGAAAAGAACAAGGCAAAAGTTTGAAATGGCTGAACAATTTGGGACTTGGTCACAATGGACAAAGCATGAATCTAGTTGCACAAACCAAGATAAAAACCAGATCAGGATTAGCAGCAAGGATGACTTTATGCAGAGATGCCTCAGCTATAAGCAAGAAACAAAATGAACCTAAAAGATCATCTCACCCAACAACCTCATTTTTACATATAAGGGAACTAAGACTGGAGAGATGTAGTAAATTGAAGTCTTCTTAGTAGTTCTCAAAGATAGTAGCAGCAGTGATAGTAGAAGCAACAATAGTCACAGTAATGGACTTTCTAGAGAACATTAAAGGTTTCAAAGCATTCTTCATACCTTTTTTCTCACCTGAGTCTCATAATAACTTTGTTAGGTAACTATTAAAGGTATTATTAGACTCATTTTACTGACAGGAGAAAATTGAGTTGCACTGTAGTGAGTTTGCTTATGATAAAAGGTGGGATACAAACCCAGGTCTCCTGATATCATACCTAATGTTCTTTGTCCTAATATTCCTTCTTTATGAGAAAAAATGATTGTAAAGATTTCCTCTGGGTTAAACCTCTGTGATTTGTTTCTAAACATGGTGACTGGAAGGATTAAGAACAGAGTTATTGTAGTAGTAGTAGTAGTAGTAGTAGTAGTAGTAGTAGTAGTAGTAGTAGTAGTAGTAGTAGATGAATAATTTCATACTTGTATTATAAAATTCTAAAACTGGAAGCCATTTCAAAAAATCAGTCTGTCCCTCAGTCTTTAAGTAAGAACCTATAAATCCTGCCCCGCTTCCAGTTCCATGGCTACTTTATATTCTGCTATGGCCATTAAACGAAGAACTGCTTAACTCTCAATCTCATAGGTTTTGTGCTTTAACTACCATATGATCCAGGAGAGATAACCAGTTGGCATTTCCTTGCTCTTGAGAGGCTAGATGAGCAGATTAGGCAAACACATTTGTAAACTGATATCAAGAACTAAACAGACTCAATGTCACGCAAATCTATTCTTCTCATTTGTTGTAGTTTTCAGGAAGAGGTTATGAACCCTGATGAAATGAAGATGGCCCTAAGAGGGGGTAAAACTAAACTAAAAAATCTTAATATGAAGGAAAAATCTAAGAACAAGATTGTTTCAGGGAAATAATAAAGCAAATGAAAGCATCTTGTGGAGTAATGTAAGGGAAGAAAATTGCACAAAATAGGGAGGCTAGGGTACAATGAAGACATATTTTCCTTACTACATTTTGTCTAGGGTCAGCCCTGCTCCTATACCTTCTGTGATAAAAAGTTACCTTCTCTGCATAGGACACTAATATTTAGATAGGGAAGGACAGTCCAAAATGGCTATGAAGGAGTGTAAAGTAAGACAAGAAAAAAGCAAAAGAGCATACTATTTCCTTAAGTGAATTTAAGCCTACAAAGTCTCAGAGAACTGAGCAATAAGTGAGAGTTGAAAAGAGACAAATTTAAGCCTGATTTAAAGGGGAAAGACTTCCAGCAAAAGGAGGTATGTGAAGGTGTCACAGGCTATCCCCTTCACTGTTATTTTTGGGACAAATGATGAATGACTACTTATCAGGTATTCCATCAGAAAGATTATTTTTTCCATATAGCAGAGAATGTATGGGTTGATTGTTGGACCATATTTAAGGATCAAGGAAAGCAGTATCTTAGAGAAGGGGAGATGTGGTTCAGAAGGGAAAATGTGATACCAACTTTCAAAAAAGAAGGTATAATCTACATAGTATAGCCACTATGCTTAGATACTGTTCATGGAAAATTTCTAGAATTAATTATTAAAGGATGATTTATGAATATCTAGAAATAGAAGTGAGGGAACATGGTTGTGCAGTAGATAGAGCACTGTGACTAGAGTCAGGAAGACCTAAATTCAAATCTGGCCTTGGACACTAGCTATGTGATCCTAGGCAAGTCATTTAACTCCAATTATCTCAGTTTCCTCATCTGTCAAGTTAAATGGAGATGGAAATGGCAAACTACTCCAGTATCTCTGCCAAGAATACCCTACATGTAGTCACAAAGAATCAGACATAACTAAACCACCGCAAAAGAAAGAAAAGTAGTATATGATAAATAACTGGTATGGGTTCAGTAGGAATAGTTCATCTTAAGATACTACTCTCATTTCTTTCTTTTAAATTGGTTATTAGGGGGCAGCTGGGTAGCTCAGTGGATTGAGAGTCAGGCCTAGAGACGGGAGGTCCTAGGTTCAAATCTGGCCTCAGACACTTCCTAGCTGTGTGGCCCTGGGCAAGTCACTTGACCCCCCATTGCCTAGCCCTTACCACTCTTCTGCCTTGGAGCCAATACATAATATAGACTCCAAGATGGAAGATAAGGGTCTTTAAAAATAAATAAATAAATAAATGAAGTGGTTATTAGACTGATAGTTCAAACATGCTATATAGACAGAATTTCATTAGATTTTCTCAAAACATTGACCCAATCTCTCATGTTATCATTGAGAGTACGAGACAACATACACATGCGGACAAGTATGTCCACATACCATTGGACATGTGGAAAATTGTAAAAAAAGAAGTGCTTGCAAGGTAGCTGATAGTATAATTACATGAGTTTGGAACTAATTGAATAACCAAACACAGAAGGTAATGGGAAGAATGTCAGTCTGGAGAGATAGATATAGTAGAGTTGCCCCAAAAGTCTGCCTTTGGCACTGTAATATTTACTTACATTAGTGATTTGCTCAAAGGCACAGATGAAATGTTTGTTAATCATAAAAAGATGACACCTGGAAGGGAGGGATAGATAGTATGTTGTATGACCAAGTTAATGTCACCCAAAATTTCAGCATTATAGTACACTTAGCCAAACCTAATAAGATGAGACTTAACAGAGATAAATGTGATATATTATGCTTAGGTTAAAAATGAAATCCACAAATATAAGTTGCAAGGAGACATGACTAAAAAGGTTGTTTGGAAAAGACCTGGAGATTTTGGATGATCGAAATATTATAGTGAAGCTTAAAAAGCTAAAGGAATCTTAAGTTGAATTAAGATGTAGAAATAATGTACAAAACAAGGAAGGTAATAGCCTACTGTGTTGTATTCAATTCTAGGCTTCAGATTTTAGGAAAGACGTTGATAAATTGGAGTGCATCTTGAAGGATGGAGGAGAGTAGACAGTATAGTAAAGGGCCTTGAGATGATCTCATATTAGAATAAGTAACTCAGTATTTTAATCTGAGGAAGCAAAGTACTTAGAGGTGATAGGATATCTGTCTTCTAGTGTTCAAAGGGTTGGAATGTGAACTGAGGATTAGCCTTGCTCTGGTTGTCTCCAAAGGACAGAAGGAGGAAGTTGAAGAGAGACAGATTTAGTTTTGATATAAGGAAAAACTTCCTAATGTTGAGTTTGCTTAAGACAAATATCTAGTTCTCCATTAGAATGGGCTGCATTAGGAGGTAGAGAGAACCCTTGAATCCTTCAAGAAACAGTTTTATAAAGGAATTTATTGGCCAAGTATATATCACCTCTGACAGTCACTTATGGGATTCTTATTCCTTCCTTTTTATATTAGTTTCCCCATTCCAACAGTTTGTTTTGAGTACTTGCTCTCCAAGCAACCATCACACAAAGAGACTTTTGAACTGTAAATTTATAAAAGCAATGCTATTTCATTTTATTTTGATCAGCTCTCATTCTGTTACCTTTATGTGAAATTTTAACCTGAGCTTAAAAATTTATAATCTCTGGTAATATCTCAATAAAATTAAAAAAAAAAACACCCAAAGCACCTTCTGAGATAGCCCATTCTTTTTAAAAAATATTTTATTTTTCCAATTACATATTAAAACCATTTTAATTCTTTTTTTAATTTTGAGTTCCAAATTCTCTCTCCCTTCTTTCCCTGACCTTTCCCTAAGACAGTGTGCAATTTGATATAGGTTATATATTTGTAGTCATGCAAAATATATTTTCATATAGGCATGTTGTAAAAGAAAACAGACAAAAACATGAAAAAAAATTAAAAAGAACTTGCTTCTATGCTCATTCAGACGTCATCAGTTCTGTCTCTGGAGTTGGATAGCATTTTTCATCATAATGCCTTCAAAATTGCCTTGGGTCTTTGTATTGCCTAGAATAGTTAAGTCATTCACAATTGGTCTTTGTACAGTATTGCTGTTACTTGTACAATGTTCTCCTGGTTCTGTCCACATCACTTTGCATAAGTCCATGTAAGTCTTTTCATGTGTTTTTTTTTCTGAAAGTATCTTGCTTATTATTTCTTATAGCTCAATAGTATTTTATCACAATCATGTGCTGCAACTTTTTCAGCCATTCCTCAATTGATGGGCTTCCCCTCAGATTCCAATTCCTTGCCACCACAATGGGCTGTGAGATAGCCCATTCTAAAAGTAAAAGCAAATTCTATTTTTTTAGGTGAAGTTTCCTAATAGAAAAAGAAAAAAAATCAAAAACCATCCCATCAATTCTAGGCAATTCAACCACCTATTTACATATGCAAATGACTGAGTCAAACGTGATTCTACAATAAAATTCCACAAGTATCTCAGAAAGACTAAGACTACATCCTTCAGGGTCCCCATTATAGAATATTATGACAATCACCTATAGAGATCAAGGCTTGGAAACCCAACTCAGAATAGCAAATAAGGCTTCTTAGCCTGATATTCTCTGGACTTAGTTTAATTATGAGCCATTGTTTTTATTATGTAGCACATTCTCTTGTACTAAAGTAGGTCTGAGTTATTTCGGAGTGACTTTACAAAGCACTCCTAATACTACCATGACCTAAAAGTCCTTTGGAATCTGTTCTGGAATATAATCAATCAACAAGCAGATTTAAAATGCCTACTAAAAGCCAGTCTTGACACATACCGGAAATACAAAGACAAAAATACAACATTCTTTATCCTCAAGGAAATTAAGTGTTATTCTGTGTGATCAATCTCCAGAGGGCACAGTGTCAAAATAGAAGTGCTTAGCTACTAGAAATGGTCATCCTTCTCCTTCCTTATATCGAGCTCCAACGGGCCAGCGGCAAAATCCCAGTTATGGTGGTGGACAAGTCATGTCAAAATGCTAGAGTCCAATGTGTGGTGGAAAGAACACTGAAATCACACAATTGTGGTTTAAATTCCAGCTTTTCCACTTATTATTGGAAGACTTAAATTTTCTAGGCCTCTTTCCTAATCTGTCAATTGAAGAGTTGGCTGAAATTATCTCCAGGCTATCATCTCTGCACCTATGAGTGTATGAATTTTAAAACCATACTGTAGACTATAAACAGCCTTTGACCTCCTGTGATATTTATGTCTTTGTCAAAAGAAATAAAATAGAAATATTTGTGGAAAGAATCAATTAAAATGCTCCAATTGCCATTCATTCATTTTTGAATTACATATAGTGTCCAAAAGTCTTAGTTAAGACTAAAATACCCTGTACAGATGTTTTTGGATCAGATCCATGATTTTATTAAGCTCATCAATTCCTAGTGGATTAACTGAGTAAACTCTCAGCACCAGGACAGTTTAGTACCTTCTCTGCAATTTACAGTCTTAGAGAATTGCTGGGGGCACTGAATAGTTAAGTGACTTGCCCCAAATCATTTATTTGTCATAAATAGGACTTGAATCTAGGTGTTCCTGAATCTGAAATCAATTTTCTATTCATTATGACATGTTGTCTCTCTTGGAATTTGTCTTTAAAAATTGGTGAAACTTTCAGGTTGATGAAGTAGGTTATATAATAGAGGGGGAGAGGGATGCTATTAATAGAAAAGATAGCTTTTAGCTACTTAAAAAGAAAAAATAATACACAAGCCTATACCATTTTAGCTCTGGGTATGATGTGACCAAAATATACAAGAAGTTGTATAACATCTGGTGCTTCAGAAACATCCCCAGAGGGACATGTCAGAGTTTCACTGCCAAAGTTATGCAATCTAGGTGACTTCTTATTTTCACACTCACTCTTTTAATAAATTGATGCTCCCTACTCCCACTTCCAGAGCAGGTACCAAGCATTGTTATAATATATGGAAACACTTTTAAAGGCAAATCTATGAGTTAACAACTACACCTTTCTCCAGAAGAAAAAAGCTTCCTTTGGCCATGCTTCTTTCAATTGTTAAACCAGTTCTGCCCCATGCTAGCAGGTTGGTGGTCAGCCTTGCATTCACCAATGAAATATTAATCCTTTCATCTTCTTAAATATCCCAGCTAGGATCTCCTCTATATATTCCATTTATATAGTTGAATGAGAGAGTAAAAGGGCCAGAGAGCCATGTTACTAGTGATCCTTGATAAACTGAAACTGATAGTTCTTTAGAAACTTAATAAATCAGGATGATAACCAGTCAATGTTCTTTTCGAGCCTTGAATACTCTCAGTCATGTACTTAATGCTACTTTTCATGCACAAAGAAGGATATAGTCAATTCCTTTATTTTACACATGAGGAATTGAAGCTCAGAGAGATTAAATGACTTACTAAAGGGTAATAAATAACAATCAGAATTTGAACCCAGGTGCAGAGCCAGAATTTGATTACAAGTCTATTTACTGAATATCTAATGTTATTTCCACTAAACCTTATTACTTTTGAATATTTTAAATATTTTTAATTCAGATTTTTGAAATCACAAAATCTTTTTGTGATTCATAGTCAATTAGAATTACCAGTAAAATATTAGTCTTAATGACAGTATACCAGAATGTTGGAGATTTTTTAAATGTTAAAAATAAAAATGTCATATTTGTGTGCTACTGATTATTTATGTTTTTTTCTAGTTTAGCAAAAATTAAAGGAGTCAAAAAATAGACTTGTCAAAGAAGCAAAATATTAAGGGATTTATCAAAGATAGGTATCAGAGACAGAATCTGAATGCAAAACGTGAGCCCAAATGCTCTTTCCACTACTCTATCACAGCCTCCATTACCACTCCCTGCCCTTCAAGGGTTTACTAAGATTTCAAGTGGGGAAGCAAACAGAACCCCAAATGGTCCACCTTCCTTTTCTGTTCCATATCTTCTCTATGAAATATCACAACCCCCATCACCATCCCATCTCAAGGTTTTGAAAAAAAATAGAGCTGAGTTATTTTTCTTCAAGAACTCATGTAACTATTTTGTCAGCATTTTGTTTTCATTAGGAAAGTTATGTTGTATTCTATCAATTCTTCCACAGAACCATGAATCTATCCTGTGTTCCCATCAAAGTGATACTTAGATGCACACTAATACATCCTGCCATTTGTTTTCTGTCATTGTTGAGCTACTAAATGACAGGGTGGTGTGGATTCCTTTCCTGTGCCGCAAAGCCAGTATTTGGTGAAAAGATAATAAGTGACTACCACATTTCCAAATGCTGAGTAAAACAGACTAATTTCACAGCAGGTGGAGTGCTTTATTCAGTGAAACAGACCTCTCTTCCCTTTCTCAGAAGTTGATATCTTTCATGGAATTAGAAATGATAAGATCAGGAAGTTTGGGAGGATCTTAATGACCATGAGGTGTCTGATTGCTCCATTCAGCAACAATGAAGTGGACTCTTCAATGAATCTCATGGTTTGCTTTGACACTGGGCTGGGAAAAATCAAATTGCTTCAAAGAATACTGCTAACTTGAGATGGAAATGTATTACCTTTGGATTAGTTAACTCGATGAGTTTAAAATACCTTTAGCAAAGCTAGAGCTTTTTTTCTAATGTGCAGTTTTATATTGTCCTGTCCTACTCCATATCTAGGAACTTGTAATCCTGTTCGTTAACTCTCAGAGGAGCTTTTAAGGTCTCTTCTAAAAGAGTGATAGCCAAGATCTATTAGCTGTACAACAAGATATCTAATAAATATTTTTGCATTGTTTTATATTGTAACAAGGACAAATTTGGAATTAAGGATAGAGAGTATTATTTATGGAATCGGGAAGAACAAAGTTCAGATTCTGCACCTAGAACTTTCAAGCTCTGAGCCTCTGGAAAAATTACTTAATTTCTGGGGCAGCTGGGTAGCTCAGTGGATTGAGAGTCAGCCCTACAGACAGGAGGTCCTAGGTTCAAATCCAGCCTCAGACACTTCCCAGCTGTGTGACCCCCATTGCCCACCCTTACCACTCTTCCACCTAGGAGCCAAAGACAGAAGTTAAGGGTTTAAAAAAATTACTTAATTTCTGTGAGCTCCAAACAGCTCATGAACATGAAAAGACATAGACCAATTGAAATATCTCAGGCTCGTGGCATATCAGTCAATCTTGTTATGCCATAATTAGTGATAGGGCTAAGTGGAACTTCACAAACTTGCTTTCAGACAATTGTTAAGCAAAAATAAAAATATATTTGCTTCTTATGTATTTTTAGTTCCAGAAATCCAAGTGATTTCCATGAACTGTTTTTCCTCTCTTTCTTCCTCAATTCACTTCCTGCATAGATCGGAACTGGACCTATGATTTCATTCATATAGGATACACCCAGATGATGGAGAGATTCCCTTTACCACTTTAGGTCAATCGCTCCTCTAAAACTTCTACCCTTGGAGAACTGACTAGTAGTTGAAGGTTGATTAGACCTGAGAGATTAAGTGACTTGTCTAGGATCACCTAACTAGTGTGTCAAAAGTAGGACTTTAGCTCAGGTCCTTCTGGCTTCAAGACCGGTTTTCTTTCCACTCAGACACACTACTCTCTAAAACTATATGTGTGTGTGTATATATACACACACACATATAGTTTTA
>NC_058130.1:116570661-116585232 GCF_016433145.1 Gracilinanus agilis | reverse complement strand
TATATATATATATATATATATACGTATGTATGTATATATATATGTGTACACATATATATATATATAGTCTGTACACAGCTATTTGCATGCATTCTCTCCTCAAGAGATTGTGAGCCCTTTGAGGACAGAGATTGTCTTTCGCCTTTCTTTGCATCCCCAGTTCCTAGCACAATGTCTGGCAGAAATCAGTCATTTAATAAATACTTACAGAGTGTCAGGAGGTGCCGAGTAGCCATTGGTCCATTGGTTAAATCATATTATACTATATTGTGTCATAATAGGTCACAGAGGGATAGAGTAATAGAAATAAAATTGGATTTTTCAAACAGACTTCCCCATCTTTGGTTATTCAGTGAGTCACATTTCTAAAATAAGCAAAATATATTTTTGCTGACTAGTATTCAAGTTGAACCATTATTACTATAGACTGATTACCCAGTGAACATAAATCACTGAATGTGGGGTCATTTCTCCTCACATTCAGTTTTGGGAACAAATTATTAATGATTGACTTTCCCTCAGTTCTCAGGGTAGAAAGATGTACTGCTTTCCTATATGTGTATATATACACATACACACACACACAGATATATAGATATATATATATATGTATGTATGTATGTATGTATGTATGTTTTCTAAATCCTCAAGATCAGATTGCTTCAATTAGATTAAGAGACCTGAACGACCTAGAAAAACTAGAAATGAAGATTCTCAAATGCTTTTATGTAAACAGAATTAAGTACTACACTGGTGTGCTAAATCCAAGAAGGCAAACAAAATTAGTTGTTAAGCTTCCATTGAGAAGAAAATGTCAAATTGATGAATATAACTGGAAATTAGTCTTAAGACTATCCAAATTTGTGACTTCACACATACAGTTGAATGAGCCATGACTAAAACAAAACTCTTCAACACAGGGTCATTCCAATTTACCATGGCTCATTTCAAGGCAGTTTTGTAGAGAAAGAACTAGGTTTTTCTGTGCCCCAGTTGCTTGACTGTGGAAATGGATCAGCTGCATGTATTCCTACTGGCAGCAATTTCATTTTAACTTTTGATTTCAAAAAAGGATTTTATTGCCCCTTAAGAGAAGTCAACATGAATTTATGAAGTTCTAGTTGTTTGTTCCAAACTGTTCCAGGCACACTGTTGGGTGGGGTGGGGTGTGGGAAAGGAGAAGGAAAAGCATAGAGGAGGAGTGCGATAAAAAAAATTAGAAATCAAATTCTCAAGGAGACTACCAAACCATAAGACATGTTGAGTAGGTTAATTTTTAAAAATGGAAAGACCTACGTGAATTTTAAAGAGTGAAATGAACAGGACCAAGAGAACATGATATACAGCAATGGAAATATTGTTTGAAGAATAACTTATACATTTCCACCTCCAGAGACTTGATAAATAGAAACAAGTAAGACGTAGTTTTATACATACATATATCTTTTTCAAAAGATGCTATTTTTAGTATAGAAAGGGGAGGCAGGGAAGAAGATATCTAGGAATTTCAAATGTAAACAAAAATTAATTAATTAATTTAAAAAAAAGAAAACCTGGGAAGAGGGTGATGATGCTGAGAAGACAAGTCGTTTAGCCCCTTGATAAATGAGTCTGGAGTCAGGAAAACCTAAGTTCAGATCTAGCCTCAGATATTAGCTATGTGAACCTAGGCAAGTCAGTTAACTTATCTGCCTCAGTTTCTTCAACTGTAAAATGGGAATAATAATAGCACCTACTTTCTGGGATTGTTGTGAAGATCAATTGAGATAGTATTTGCAAAGTCTTAGCACAATGCCTGGCATATAGTAGACACTTAATAAATATTCATTTCCTCCCTTGCTATTCCTGAAAATGTCATTGGCATAGTGCCTTTGGTATTCTCCTTTTCATAAACTTGAATCTGTTTTTTACTTTTCCATCTCTAACCTGTTATATAATATAGATTTTACTTCTGCAACACCTATCTCACCTGCTGGTTCTCTAATTCCCCTACTGAACCCTAATACTATAGGTTCTAATTACTTGGATCCAGCTGTCCTTGTCCAACTTCTCCTTAGTCTCCTTCCCCATAAAGCTGTCATTGATCTTTTCATGTCATTCTAATACTCAGAAATCATCTATGGACCCTTGTTGTAGTTCCTTTATTTTTAAAACAAGTATTGTACTAACGTGATTCTTATGTTCTTATCAGCTCTAGATCTAGAATATCTGTGTATATATACATACTATATATTAAATGTTATAAGCATATACGTGTACATACAAATATATGATTATCATATGTATATTCATACATATACAAACCTACATATATGTGTGTTTATATATGCATATGTTTTTGCCAATATATATAATATTGTTATGGCATATAAAAAGACGCATGTGCATTGGTTGGTTACCCCTCTGCCTATTAATTCTAAGGAATCCAGACGCCTTTTGGATATTTCTCATTTTCTATATTCATAAAATTGCGAACTCTCTCAAGTTAATTAGCTCTATACCTCTATCTCAGTTTAATAAATATTATCATTTAATAAATTGGAGAAAGTTATTTTCCATTAATCAAATGTTCCTATCTCTTTATCTCAAACTGCTAATCTTTTAAGCTTAAATTAAACATAAAATTACTGGCTATACATTTTATTTACAGTGTAAAATAACAAAACAAAAATGTAAGTAGTTATTTTCAGAATTTCAGTAGTGAGAAAAATCACAGCCAGAGACTCCTCTAGTCATCCCTTTAATTGGAGACTTCTCAATTCTAGGATAGAGCTCCACCATTCATCTTTCAGGATAACAGCCAAAATACCCTCAAGAATCCTCTTCTCAATCACAATATAAGTTTTAAACTCAATTTTATGGGATAAGTTGTTCTTTCTTCCTTTTTCTTCTTTTATGTTCTCTTCAGCCATGACAGATAAACTACTTGCCTCTTAAGAGGTTATAATCCATTAAATTTTGGATTTTTTGATGTCCCTTGAACTCTACACTCTCATCTCCTGAATCTTGGCCTCCATAATATCCTCATGCCTGGAATTTCCTGTCCCTTGGCTTTCCTAACTTCTTTCAAGACTCAGCTCAAATAACTACTTCCTCCAGCAGAGTCTTCCAAGACCCACTCAATATTCATCCTTTCCAAGATGACCTTCCAATTATACTCTATATAGCTTGTGGTTACAAAATTTTACATGTTATTTTCCTCTTTAGAATATGAGCTCCTTGAAGAGAGAGACTCACTATATTTTTTCCCACAATCTACCCAAATATATTTTTGTTGATGGCCCCATCAACACCTAGCTTCCCAACCTTGGTAGCATTCATGACTCTATTTTCCCCACATATATTTAGGTTTCATCTATTAGATCATATAGCTCCTACTTCTTAAACATACGTTGCCTCCATCCCCTTCTACTCTCACAAACTCTACTTTAATTCAAACCTTCCTCACCTCTCACTTGGTCTATTGCCTCGGCCTAATTAGTCTCCTTAAATCCAGCCTCTTCTCTCCTTATTCTCCTCATAGTTGCAGAATAATATCTTTAAAGATGCATCTGACCAAAGTCCCACCATTCCCCAACACTCAAAATATTTAATGGCTCTTTATTATATCTAAGATAAAATACAAAATCTTCAACTGACAAACCCTCCATAATTTGACTCCTACCTACCTTTCCAGCCTTATTATTTCATTTTACTCACTTCATACATATTCATGACAATCAAACTGACTTGCAAAGGTGTTCATGTACATCAGTGTATATGCTGTCTTTTCTCTATGCCTTTACACAAATAGCCCCTCTTGTCTAGGATGCAAGTTTTTCCTACCTCTGCCTTCTGATATCCCTAACTTCCTTTCAAAGTACAACTAAAGTACTTACATTAGCTCAAAGCCTTTCCCAGACTCCCAGTGAGTGCCATTCTCTCCTTCCTTGTATATACTTTAAATTGACTTGCTTCCAAGTTGTTTACCAGAATGTAAGCTCCTTGAGGGGGGAGACAGATTTGCTTTCATCTTTGTATTTTCACTGCCTTGATTAGTGCCCTCTACCTTGTAGATTCTTTATAAATATTTATTGAATTAGTATAAATTTGTTAAGATGTCATTATAATGATCTAGCTAAGCGTTATTGAAGGCTAATAAAGTCACTAATGGAGTCATAACAGGGAGAATAGAGAGAGTTATGGAGACTGCAATGGATGTATGAAAAAAGAGTGATGTGAATAGAAGATATTGTTGAAAAATAACAAGAAATAAGGTCAGACGAGTAAAGCCTGGACCAATTAATGGAGGAAAGAATAATTGTAGATTCTTTAATGAGGAAGTAGAATGATGAAAGTTCAGCTGATTTTCATATTTAGTTGTTTAAACCTTTATTCTTAAAATTACTGCTTGGGAGTTAAGTGATTTCACAATGTTTATATTGTGGGACATGCTAAGTATATTTGGAGTTTTGAAATAGACATAAACGAGAAAGACTGTTGATTACTTTGCAAAGAGAAAGAATATATATTTCACTGTATTTTCATTGCATGTTTTCAGACCACTGTCCAATGCATAGCAAAAAAAAGAGTCCTATCATCATACCAGTAATGTACCTTACTAAACCACAAATCCTAGCAACTTTCATTAAGGCAACATCTTCCCCAAAATTATATCTAGTGCCTGAGTTCTGCACTGATTTTTTTTCACAGTGTGTTGTTATAAGTAAGAGTATGTTGACTGTTTGGACTAACATATTCAGATGTGTTTTCAATTTTCTAAACTTTATTAGCTTATTATATTGCCTGTTTATAAAATATTTATTGTAAAATGTTTTTACTGAACTAGAAAAAGACCTGATTTCATTAGTTCTAGAGAACTTCATTCACTAGTAGCAGAGTCCTAGAAAGAATTCCAAGGCACACAGAGAAAGATTAAGTGATTTTCCCAGGGTCAAATTCCCAGTATGTGTCAGAGACAAGAAATAATTTACTTATCCTTATTCTGAGTCCAGTTCTTTTATTCACTGCACCACCATTTACAGTTTCTTAAGACATTTTTAGTTGCCCCCGTGATTAGGATGATTAAAGTTTAGTGAATTACATGTGCATTAAATAAGAATTTTATGATTATAGAAAACCAAGCCACCTTTCAAAGTAACATTCATACCCAAGTTAACATATTTGATTTTACATCATCTTTGTAGATCTACCAGCCATCTTTTGTAATCTTCTCACTATCACATCCAAAATAATCACTATGTTCTTCACTACCTTTATAGAAATATAATATTTGGATAATCCCGTTCTTAAAACTTAGAAGCTAGTGTCTTCTGCAAGCTTCAGTTTCCTCATTTGTGCAATAAAACTACTTCTTGACTTTACCTACTTCATAAAACTGTTGTATGTACTGAATGAGAATATATTTGTAAAAGGTCTCTGGAAATGCTAAAGCCCTATATCAGTGTGAGCTTCCACAATTACATAAAAGTAAGTTATCATTATTGCTCCACCACTGATGTCTTCTTCCTCTACTTAATCGAAGGGGCCCTGGGATTTCCAAAGATATGCTAATAAAACATGAATTCTGATAAATACTAAACAGGTTTCTGTAATGTTTTGGTTGAAGGGGCATATATGTGTGTCATGCCAGCTCTGGCCTATCTAAATTGGGACAGGTTTGCCATTTAATGGGTAGCTATGAGGTACTGAATTTTTACAAAACAATTCTTGAAAATAGCATTCCAAGGTGTGGAGGGATTGCAGTTATCATGAGCAGAGAGAATACCAAACTAAAGAAATCATAGATCTGTAAAGTTGAACTGTAAATATTATTCATGGAAAAAAGTATTTCTGATTTGGATTGGATCTTAGATGTCTTTTCATACAGGATGCCAATGGTCTTTGGTTTGTGAATATCATTCCTTATGCTTATTTCTTAAATGACATTGGCTGTCTCAGTTTCCTCATCTGTAAAATGAGAAATTTGGATTCATGATCTCTAAATTTTCTCCCAGGTTTAGATCTATGATCCTACAAACTTTATTTTTATTAATTTTATTTCTGGACATTTTTAAAGGAAGTTTGAAATTAGGCTGAGTACTGTCCTTAAAAACAAGACATAACATTCAAACACATTGCTTCATATACAGTAAAATAATTGAACAGCTATTCTGGATGAGAGCCTACTGGGTATCACCTTGTCTAACTGTGTCCTGTGCAGTGTGCTCTTGGCGCCGAGTTAGCATTCTATAATAAGCATCATTTTTAATGCTAATTTACAATGAAAGACATGCATAATATAGAGGTTTAAATGTCCTGTTGCTGAAATCCTAGGTGTTCTTCAGGGATGGTATACCATCTGATCAGGAGGAGTAAAGCTTTGTTTTTCAGTGGAGCCAGATGTCTGGACACGTTTTAATGAATCCACTGTGTACCATCTGTTCTAACACTTTCTGCCACCAGCAGTCATGTCTTGCCAGTGGGTATTGACCTAAATGGCTGAGCTTGTATTAGCATGTCTACAGTTGTATGGAGGTTTCCATTGCAGGTTCTCATAGCTGGTTCACCCCACTGATACAACACAAAACAGTCTAGCAGCAATGGAGTCTTACGGTCTAGGACCTTCCACAGAATAATGACAGGAAACTCTAAAATATGAGGGGAAATCATAGCTTTGCTGGTGTTGATCAGCTCTGATTATTTCTTCTGCAACTCTATCACCCTTTAGTATGTCCTAAGCACATGCAAAAAGAGAGAGAGAGAGAGAGAGAGAGAGAGAGAGAGAGAGAGAGAGAGAGAGAGAGACAGAGAGNGAGAGAGAGAGAGAGAGAGAGAGAGAGAGAGAGAGAGAGAGAGAGAGTTTATTTCCAATAGCTCACTTTAAGTGCAATGACCCATCTGCTACCATATGCCAGACATCTGCTTTCATCACATTCATTTATGATCTTTGAGAGCTGGAAGTGATGAATTAACATTGAATTTATGTTAATTTTTATGTATATGAGGATTGCTTTTCATACATCACTTAATCTGGCTGAATTAATTTTTCGGCACTAAGATATGAGAACATGGGAATGGAAATAAAAAGAACACTGGATTTTATTCCTAGCCACCTTTGCAAACTAGGGACTAACCTTCAATAAGTTGCTTATATATTGTGCTCTAGTTTCTTTTATATTTTTTTATTTTTTATATTTTAGTAGTTTCTATCAGTACTACTATAGGTTAAAATCTGTTTAATTCAAGATCAGAAATAGTATCTTGCTTGAAAGAGTTACTCATCCATCACAGCATGATTTGGTGGAAAGAATCCAGTCAGAAGCCCTATACCAATACTGTCACTTAATAACTGATGTTAGACAAATCTTCTTAACTCTGCTAAACTTTTGCTTCGTTCTACAAAATGATATGGTTGTACAATGTGATCTATTGGGTTTTTTATAGCTTTATGTTTCTATGATTTGGATAATTTCCACAAAGTCATAACTAAAATGTGTTGTCAGAATTTGAAAGTCTAATACTGCATGAACAAACCATGATAAAAGTAATATAGATATACTATATGCAGTTGTGACCTTTTGAGGCTTGTTTTCAATTCCTAAATGTGAATAATCTCATATGCATTTGTCAATCAGGTTTTCCCATTCATTCACATGACTGTGTTAGGATTCTCCATCTCTGTTAAAAGATTAAAAATCCCTTTCAGTTCAATCCAACAAAATAATATATATATATGGAACATAATTGCTATATAAAAATGTTATAAATTTCATACCAAACAGATCTACAAGAACAAATGAAATTAGTGTCATTTTTCCAATTTGGAAATCTACAACCTTGAGGTTCACTCAACCTGATAGATATTGTTGGGAACATTTCATAGAATCACAAAAATCGGTTAATAAGAAAGGATATCAGAACACTTCTAATTCAACCAATATATGACCAGGTATCCCTTTTAGAACATCTCCAATAAGTGGTCACTCAGCTTCCTCTAGTACTATCTTTGCCCCAAAACCACTATTTTTGTTGAATGTGAATGCTTAGCTTGGAGAGGATAAGTCTATAATCAGTCCAACACTCTGTGCCACACTTCACCTCAGTCACTCTCACATCACTTCCAGAATGTCAAGTGCTCTAGCATGCATATTTTGTTCCTACAATCTGGGAAATATTAGATTATGGCCTAAACAGGACAATGTCTAGAAGAATGATCACACACACACACACACACACACACACACACACACACACTGGACATTGTCTTGAAGAAGCTAAGGTATTATTAACTTATTTTGCCATGTCACACTGTTGTTTCATAGTGAACTAGCAGCCCAATGAAACACAGAGCTGGATTTCAGAGAACTATTGTTGAACTGTGCCTTTTCCATTCTGCATTTATTGAATTGATTTCTAGAACTTCATATCGATACCTACTAAATTTCACAGTATTTTATTTGCCCAGTGTTTAAGCTTGTCAAGATTTTTTGGGCTACAAACTCTGTGGAAAAATGTATTGGCTATCTCCTCAAGACTTGTATGATTTTACAAACATGCTATTTATACTTTCATCCAAGTAACTAAAAACAATGCTGAACAACACAGTCTCTAGGACAGATTTCTGGAGTATTCCACTGAAGACATCTCACTAAGATGATTCCAACCATTTAATTCTTTTTGCTATTCTTTGGGTCTGATGAACCCACCATGTCCAAATATGTCAAACTGTCTTGTTGTCTTATCCCTCCATTTTATTTAATCATAGTCTAAGTAGTGTCAGATTCTTTGCTGAGATCTAAGTGTCCAAATATCTCCAGAATTTCTCATCATGTTCTTATATTGTCCAAGCTTTAGGCTTCAACAAGGGAAGTATCTGAACAGATCTTGAAATAAGACTAATTTTTGTTTCTCTCAATATTTGGAGACATTCATTCAGAATCTTTCATATTATTACCAAGTCTCATTTCTAGTCCTAAATTTCTCCATCTGTGGGAACTGAAAATATATTTTATGATCTATACTTTATGATTCTAAGTACTATGCATAATAGAGTTCTAAGAAAATATCTTTCATAGTCATTTAAATGCATCATTCTGGATTTTAGCAGTCTGAAAATAAATTGTAGTGAAATGATCATAGTCCTATAAAACCAAGTGCTGAAAACAGAAAAGAAAAAGTAACTAAATGACTACTTAATTTAATATGGCCTAACCATAAAATTAATTGTCACAATAGGGTGTGAAAGCAACCAACATATTTGTTACTCTTGGATAATGATAGTGATGCAAATTCTCATCCTGAGCAAGGGATGGATTTTCCCAGTGGGTTACATAGGCTAAGAATGTGGTCTGTTAATTATAATAGTAATACTGTAAACATTCATAGTACCTTTCATCCCAGGATCTCTAACTGCTTTACAAGCAGTAATTAATTAAGCCCCACAGCATTCCACCAAAGTTACAACAGTGGTATTATTTCAGAGGTGGTTAAGCATAATCACATGGGGTTAAGAGACTTGCCCCCAGTCAGCCATTGAATTAGATATCTACTGGAAGCTAATCCCAGGAGTTCTAATTAACTGATCCCCACACTCCACCCCTCACTCCCAGTCAGAAATGAATTTTCCTTTCTTTGATGTTCCATAGCACTTTGTGCTTCCCTTATTCTCTTATCACATTCTATTCCACATTACGGTTAAGAAGCAAGAATTTGGAATTGGAAAGATCTAGGTTCGAAATGGACATCCTACATGTTATTGCTCTGTTACCATGGCAAGTCAAAACCTCTCTGATGCTGTTTCATCTTTTTTTAAAATGGGGCTATCAATTCCAAAAATACTTACCTCATAGGTTAATAGGTTAATATATTGGATCATACCTTCAGGAAGGAACCTCAGAGACCATCTAGTCCAATCCCTTTATCTTATAGATGAGAGTAGTGATGTTCAGAAGATTAAATGATTTTCTCAGGGTCTTATTGGTAGTAAATGACAGAGGTGAGATTGAACCTGGGTCCTGGGAATACAAAGCCAGTGCCTTTCCCACCATGCCTTGTTTGAACATTCAAAAGAGATACCTTAGGTAAAAAAAAACTTGGCAAACTTCAAAGTGCTGATACCAATATCAATTACTAATTGATAATTTTGTATATATAGTGTCTCAAAAGTTTTGGTGCGGTTTTAAGCTGTCAAAACTATGAAACTTAAAAATTACAGTAGGACTTTGGGGGATATTCTGCATGTGTACATGTCTATCAGCATTAATGTAATGCCCCTCGAGGTAGATTATAACCTCTATGAAGGCAGAGACCACATCTTAAATATCACTGTATCTTGCTCCCCCAACTTTGCACACTATTTTGAACAAAGCTAGTGCTTCATGGGGCCACAGGATCATAGATTTAAACTGGGAAGGGGTGTAAGATCTCTGACTGAGGAAACAGTCCTTGAGTGATAAAGTGATTTGCTCAAAATTGCAAAAAGTGGTATGCTCAAAATTTAAATCCAGATCTTTTGAAACCAATGTTTGTTGAATGAATGAGTGAATGGCTTTCCTGTCTCCCTTCTCATCACCCCCCCCCCACCACCCCATCACTGGTCTAAAAAAAAAGGAAGGCCTGTCATGGACTATTCCTATAAAGCAGTATTGACCTTAGTTCCCTCTTCTTTAAGATGTAAGAAATGAACTAGATACAATCCAAAGTCCTTTAAAAGTAGAAATTTCTGGGAGTCTATTGAATTTATGAATTAAATAGTAAATTTTCCTAGTTATTGCCTCCTATTTTTCCTCTTTTATTCTCTGACTCAATCAGCTGGATTTTCCCTGGGAGTGCATTTGGCACTTTAGGAGGGACATTAACACAAGCCACCAGGGTGCTGTTTAACAAAATGAAGCATAGTAGAGTGTTTACTTCCCCAAATGCATAATCTACTTCCAGAAAGTAATTTGCATGCTAAGGTCAGGTTTAGACTAGTGAAATCATACTGGCCTTGATCTAAGTCAAATTTACCCCTCATCTGACTCCTCCCCAACTCAGTCTGGGATGGTTTAAACACCCTTTGTGGTTGTTACTCAGGCATTTCTTACACACTAATGAACAGCTCACAGATGCTTGGGAAAACTCCCTTAAGCTCTTTTGACAGCAGAGCCAAGCAGAAAACAGCAGGGGCCCAGCCCCTGTGGTCCAGGATAGATTCAACCAAAGAGAATTGGATTGAGGTTCAATTTTCCTCCTGTGCTATGACTAATGGAGGGGGGTGGACTCTTATAAAATCATTCAATGTTGTCTCTGCTCCAGATGCAGTGGGCTGCTTCCTTGGAGTCCTCCCCCACCCAGAATCAAGCTGTGTTGGAATTCAATGTGCACTCTAAGTCCATATCTCAGTAAAAGGGGGCGTGGTGCCTATAGGAGGGGTTGAGAAGGAAGTGATGAAGTGGGATTGTCCTGCTTAGTCCAAATGCACTTGGAGTCCAGGGTAGAGAGCCCTGACCTAGTTTATTTGACCTCCCGATCACTCTGTGTTCTGAACTCAGCTGTTGCCACATAAAAATGAAAAGATTCTACCTTAAAATTTGATTGGCACAAAGGGAGATCACCATGTGGAGATATATTGTTTTTAATGCTGCCAAGTAAAGTGTTAGTCTTGGGGGTTAGACAAAAAGAATCTGTGGATTATATAAAAGAGAATCACTTCCCCTATTTGTAAACCTCTGTGTGACTCAGCTATTACCTCTTAAGAAAAGATAGACCTTTAAAGTTGGAAGGATTCTTCCAAACTGGACATTTCGTAGAAAAGGAAATTGAAGCGTGAAGAATGAGTTCCCCAGCATTATATGGTGAGTTAGTGAAAAGGCACAAATGGAACCCAAGACTCCTTTGCCCTTTGTGTTTTTTATTCCAATATGTAATTGGGCTATACTGCTACCAAAATAAATCTTTTATTGAATATACATTATGCAGCTAAGAGAATGGGACATCGTGATTTGTGTCACATATCTAAAAATCACTTGACAAAGCTTGCACAAGTAAGAAAGTTCTAGGAACCCACCATGAATAATATCAACTTCAAAGGAAAATGAGCTTCTTTAGAAAATCCAATTAAAAACTCTGAATTAAGCAAGAGAAGAACTTTGTGGGTGAAAGTGTATGGCTGTGCCATGAAATATTCTTTTCTCTCAAGAATTCACAAAATCACAGCATTTCAGAATTTAGAGTACTTCATTGACCATCTAGTCAAACCCATACCTGAAAATGAATCCTCTATAGAATTTATATTCCAGTTGATCATATAGTAAAGACCTATAGAGGATGGCCTATTCCCCTTTTAGAGAACTCTAATTATTAAGAAATATTTCTTTTTAAGAAAATATTAAATATTTAAATAAAAATAGTAAGAAATCCCATTTCAAGTTTAAATGTGTGGTTTTGCAAGTTTCACCTTTGCTCCTCGCTCCTATCCCCCTGAGGCCAAGCAGTATGACTCTAATCCTTCTACATGAATTGAAGTCAAGGATCACCCACATGTCAACAGAAAGAGACTCAGTAGCATGAGCAGACTGCTACACATTACAAAGAAAGAATTATTAAGGAAAAACAATTTTAAAGGATGCCATCTAAGAAATGCATATGATAATATGTGGAAGAGTGAGTGATAATGCATTTATAAGTCACATTTCCATTAGTGTCTATGTTGTGTCATAAAAATATAAGGAAGATTCCCAGGATGGAAGGTGATACCATTGTGCAGAACTTAGGAGAGGACTTCGACAAAAATCACATAGGATGGGCAGTCGTAAATGGAATGAGATTGGTGTCATTGAAGGGGAAAATATGTATATTCAGGTAATCACATAGTCAATAGTATCCTGTAACCTTAGAATATTTGGAATTCTCATCATTACCAGATTAAACCAAAGAACTGAAGAAATTTTTCTAGGAAAAAATGGTTATGGGCAAAAAGTGCCATGATTTAATAAAAAGGGAAGAATTTAGATCCCTCAAAATATGTACCTTTGAGGTTTATTTCAATTCCTGGCTTAATTTTAGGAAATTATGCTTAAGGCATGATTTGTGAGCATTTATAAAAGGAAGTGATCATTCCTAATAGCCATTTTGAGTTTGCTAAAAACAGGTTGAACTGGATTAACTTCATTTCCTTTTTTGATGGGGTTACTGAACTGGATGATCAGGGAAATGCCATAGACATAGCATACTTTGATCTCAAAAGACATTTGTAAATGATTTTTAAAATAGTCTTGTGAATAAAATGGAAAGATGTAGGTAGAATTAAAATTGATACATGAATTTAGAACTAGCTGAACAACTGAGCCCAAAGAGCAGTGATTAATGAATGCATATCAACATGTAGTCTCTGGTGGAGTAGGCAGGGTTCTTGTACTTGATAACATTTTTTATCAATGATTTGGATGAAAGCATAGATTTAACAGTTATTGCATTTGTGGAGGACACGAACCTCAGGAATGATAGAGCATGGCATAATGAAGCCAAAAATATCTCAACAATCTAGAATGATAGGGTTAAATGTAAAGCTCCACATTTTGATTCAAAAGATCAGTTGCTTAAGTATAGTATGGAAGATGTGTATTACAGTATGGGAAAGGTGTACTAGGTGGCTTAGTATAATGCAAGGTCCATATGAATTAATAGTATGATGGTGGTCTCCCAAAAGATAATTTAAACTTATCCCACATTAACAGAAACATAAAGTCCGGAACTAAAGAGGTGATAACCTCACATTATTCCACTTTCATCAGACCAATTCAAGAGTATTATATTTAGTACTAGGTAACACGTTTTAGAAGGAACAGATCTTGTTAAAGCAGATCTTGTCCAGAGGAGGGTAAAGTGGTGAGAAGATTAAAAACCATAGCAACAGAGGATCATTTGGAGGAACGGAGATGTTTAATGGAGATACAAGAAGACTTGGAGACACAAAATAGTTGGCTCCAAAACAGTTCATTGTTGTCATGTTAGATATTGAGTCCACTTGTTTTGTTTGGCCCCAGAGGCAGAACCAGGAGCAGTGGAAAGTGAAAAACTACAGATTATGGCACATGATTAGAAAAAATTCCCTAGTGATGATTAGAGTTTCCAAAAACGTAATGGGCTACCTGCAGAGGAGAGATGGCATTTCTCATTATGGGAGGTCTTTCAAAATTGATATTATATGAACTTGTTGGAGAAGTCATAGAGGGAATTTCTACCATCTTGAACATTCTCTTATCTAGACACCTTCTAGCTGCTAGGGAAATGAAAGATTAGTCCATTTGAAATATATAAGAATAAATTGGACTACATAACCTCTTGGCCCCTTGCCAAATTAGAAACTCAGTGTCTGTGACTGATTGGCTCTCCATGCACTTTCTTCCAGAATGGCATATCCAGAATAGGACTATAAAGCCTCACACTAATCGAATTAGCATGGTGGAACTGGCATCATATATAGGAGAATAAGCATTGGATTTTAAATCAGAGGACCTGGATCTGAATCCCAGCTCTGTTACTTATTTTATATATATATATATATATATATATATATATATATATATATATATATATATATATATATAT